>NC_085137.1:4924975-5196975 GCF_035046485.1 Aedes albopictus
CCACAATATATGGTTCAAGAGTACATATTAACTCATTTTTTGACGTTTTTATTAACCGTAGTTGAAAATATATAATTTTTATTTTTTCAGCCTTTTGTCTCGCCCCTAGCTTATAACACATACTTTGAGTGATTTTTTTTGACCGTGTATGTCAGATAGGAACATTTTTGAAATCCCAGTGCGAAAAATGTCGAGCTCAGTCATACGAGGTTGTCCTCAAATGTCAAAGTAGAACTATTTACCATTTTACTTATTTCGAATTTTCTCATTATTCCTTTGTTTTTCATGTTCGAGTAAAGTACAATTCCGATTAGAATACCATGCTTGATCGTATTATTCAATATAAGCGAGATTTCGTCTTTAATTTTAGGACCCTATTGTCCGTACAGCAAATTTTTTGTCAACATTATTTTTCCATCAAATGTTTATAACTTTTTTATACGTCAATCAAAACTGCTGAAATTTCGACCAATCATGAATCATACATTACTGCTCTATTGGTAAAATTTTAAGCGAGATCGAATAAGTTTTCTGAAAGTTATAGAACTTTTACTAAAACTTATAAGATTTTTGAACACATTTTTAAAATATTATATCTCAATATGTAGTCGATGAAACTTTTTCAATCTTTTTTGTGTTACAGCTTATACCTAAGACTTTCATATACAGCTTCGTTTGAGGTTTTATATTCACTACAAAAAGTATGAAAAATTTGCTTATGTAGTTGACGGTATTTAAAAAATTACCATATTTTGAACATATAATCTGCCAAACGTTTTCTACCAATAAAAGTGCATTAACTGAACGAAAAATGCATAGGACCTACTCTTCATATGTTGTTTAGTAGGTCCTGTATAAAAATATAACATTAAGAGAGTTTAAAAAAGTTGAAAACACTTGGCACTTTTATTGATCAAAATATGATAAATATCCAAACAATACTCTGAATATGTACAGATTTTTCATATTTTTTGTAGTGAATATAAAACTTCAAACGAAGCTGCATATGAAAGCCTTAGGTATAAGCTGCAACACAAAAAATATTGAAAAAGTTTCATCGACTACATATTGAGATATAATGTTTTAAAAATCTGTTCAAAAATCCTAAAAGTTTTACTAAAAGTTCTATAACTTTCAGAAAACTTATTCGATCTCGCTCAAAATTTTACCAATGGAGCTGCAATATATAGTTTATGATTGGTCAAAATTTCAGCGTTTTTGATTGACGTATAAAAAAGTTATAAACATTTGAATGAAAAATTATTTTGACCAAAAAACTGCTGTACGGACAATTGTTTGATACACTGTACTTAAAGGATGTGAATTGAAATACAGTAGACGTTCGATAAGTGCAACATGTTTACGTTTCACTTACCGAATGAAATTCGATAACTGCAACAACTGACAGACGTCACATAACTGTCAGTTGATGCAGAATGCAACGAATGTGCATACGAAAAACATCGCAGTGCAACAAAAGTGCATGCGAAAAACATCGCATGGCTTTTGACATTTCATTTTGACGGATAGCGGTGCGATAACTGCAAATTTGTTGCACTTAACGGACTTGCAGCTAAAAAGCATTGCAGTTAAAGCGTTTGCACCGAGCGAACGTCTACTGTATACAAATTGGGTTTTAAATTAAGAAAAATTCAATGATTTTTTATTTTTAAACAAAAGAGCACCTTTTTCTGAGCCGCTATGATTTTTTCAGATTTTTAGAACTTTATTTTGGTACCTAAAATCAATTTCAAACAGATTTTTTGAAATCACCTTATGACAGCTGGGTCACTGCATGACAGCTCCGCTCAGTACAAAATGCGACGAGGGGTGATTCGACAAATCACTCCCATGCAAACTTCAAATTGATTTGTAAATAGGTTCCCGGGCACCAAAATTGATGAAAATTTGGATTTCGGTTCAGTTTGGCATGCAGATTCAGAATTGGGTTTTTAAATTTAGAAAAATGTATTGATTTTTTGATTTTATACAAAAGAGCATCTTTTTCTGAACCACCATGATTTTTTTCAGATTTTTAGAACTTCATTTTGGTTCCTAAAATCGCTTTTGAAGAGATTTTTCGAAATCACCTTTTGACAGCTGGCCAACTGCTTGACAGCTCCGCCCAGTACAAAATGCGTCGAGGGGTGATTCGACAAATCGCTCCCATACAAACTTCAAACTGATTTTTAAATAGGTTCCCGGGCACCAAAATTCATGAAAATTTGGATTTCGGCTCAGTTTTGCATGCAGATTCTGAATATGGAATTATCTCAACACCGCTAAAGAAGCCAATTATATATTTTCAACTACGGTTAATAAAAACGTCAAAAATGAGTAAATATGTACTCTTGAACCATATATTGTGGTTTAAAATAAGAATCCTGATAAGACTTTAGGAGCCTTATTGCGGAATCAGAAAAACGATGTTTGTTTAGAGCACCTTTAACGGTGCGCTTCTCCTACCCCGTTTGGAAGCCCTCTATCATTGCAGCAAACTTTACCGGTCGCTGCTGGATGCGCTCGCAAAATAGTAGCGCTATGGGTGGGTGACCAAATATAGTAGCGGGACAGTTGCGCTGCTAAATATTATATGGGAATATGACAGCCCTCCCGATACGAATCAAGGTGACTGATTTGATTGCTACCGGTGTGAAAAAGGGTGGTTAAGTCAAAATGGTAGCGCTGCACGGGTTGCTCGAATAGTAGCCGCCGTTAATGTTGCTCTAGTGATTCACCTGTCACAGCCTTAATTTCAGCAGCTACGATTACTTTGATAATAATATGGTAATATATTAATATACCGCAAATATACTAATACGCTAATACTCTTCTTATACACTTATTATGCTAATACGTGTTTGGCCCCTTGTTTGTTGTTTATTCACTTAAGAAAAGTCACTAAAATCATTGTTGCGGAATAGAAGTTAACCTCATAATATTGCGGCGCTCATAATAAATCCGCATTGGGCGGCGCGATATGGCCGCTAGGAGATGCCCGCGATACAGACGCAATGTCAAAATCGAACAGATACTGTCACCCACCCAGCAGCAGCGCATCAGCCTTCAGGCCGTTCACATCAAAACAAACGTGAGCACAAAGGCAAAACAGGTGGCCAGAAATCATAATATTTATCGCAACATTGTTCCTCTGTTTATTACGCATTTAGCCTTTACATTTGTTACCCGATAATCTTGATGATAGTGATGCTGCCGGAGGATGCGGCTTGACCTTTTCCATTTCGACATTGCGTCTGTATTGCGTGCATCTCCTCGCGGCTATATCGCCGCAGCCTCATGTGGATTTGATATTACCGCCGCATACAGAATTTTTGACCAACAGGTCGCTCATAGTGGTGCGATCATATTTTGACAACTTGATGGAAAATAAGAAGACAAACGCGTTTCGCGGATTTATCTTGCAAGGCACAATAACAAGCTTTCTTCGACAATTATTCCACCATTATGCATTCAAAACATGTTGAACAATATGCTTTCTGTAACATTGTACGGATTTCATTTCTAATTTTAGATTTGATTGAACAAAGGTTGCTATAAAAGTTTCTTAAACGTTGTTTAAACATCACTGTTGCAATAGGCTAATCTGACGGAAGCTTATGATCTCTCCGCGTCAGATGGCAGGAATGAAAACCCTAAGAAATGAGTGACTCCTCCAAAAAGCGCCATGGTGCATCATAGGCAAAGTGCACTTTTTTCACTTTTTCGTAACGAATTCCGCATCGTAGAGAAACAAACGAGCACTTTTTGGAAAGAAAATTAAATTCTCTTTCAGATGCGCATAGATCCGGTAGAAACTTACGAACAATTTATGTGATTAATTTGAGGAGCTCTTGCTATGCTTCCGGCGGGCGATCTTCTCGATTTTTTGTTAGCTGCCCGGATAAAAACTAACCATAGGGTGTTTGGTGAAAACCATTCCTGCACCATACAGTGTACCAGCTACAATAATGTATATTGTAATGAAATGGTTCGCTAAAAGCTTCGCACATTGTAGCTACTATACATTTACATTCGATTTTTATGTAACAATATATTATACTGTTTTTCTTACGTTTGAATCATTCACTTTTCCGAAACATTATTTTTCCGTGCATTTTTAATTATTTATTCAGTTTTAGATTTTTGCCGTGCTTTTTTTGTTGATGTTTGTGACTTTTTTAATGCAAAGGAAAGGAAAGGAAAAAGTGAATAAGTTGAAACATTAATTTAAAGTCAATAAAATGTTTAAATAAGTAGTAAACCAGATGTCTTAAGAACTGCAGATCCAAGAAATATGGCGGGCTAGGTATGTAAAGTGCGATGAGAGGAATACGATTGACGAACTTTATCTTTGACGTAGAGCCATCTTTAACGTATGGACTGGACTGAATACTGAAAGAAATTCTAATATATAGGTTCGTCTGTGGGTTCGCTTTTTAACCTACACGCTTAGATCAGTTTACCTTTTTTCCAAAAAGTGCACAACCGCAAATATGCGTAAATGGTACTCAAATATAGGTTAACAAAACTCAAATGTGGGTAATGTGGACACACATATGAGTAATAGGGTCCTAAAATTAAAGACGAAATCTCGCTTATATTGAGTAATACGATCAAGCATGGTATTCTAATCGGAATTGTACTTTACTCGAACTTGAAAAACAAAAGAATAATGAGAAAATTCGAAATAAGTAAAATGGTAAATAGATCTACTTTGACATTTGAGGTCAACCTTGTGTGACTGAGCTCGACATTTTTCGCACTGGGATTTCAAAAATGTTCCTATCTGACATACACGGTGAAAAAAAATCACTCAAAGTATGTGTTATAAGCTAGGGACGAGACAAAAGGCTAAAAAAATAAAAATTATATATTTTCAACTATGGTTAATAAAAACGTCAAAAAATGAGTAAATATGTACTCTTGAACCATATATTGTGGTTTAAAACAAGAATCCCGATAGGACTTTAGGAGCCTATTGTAACCCAAATATGGGTTAATATTACCTATAAATGAGGTTGTGCACTTTTCCAAAATATGAGTTTTATTTACCCATATTTGCGTAAAGTTTACGCAAATTTGAATAAAATTTACCCATATTTTAGAAAAATAGGTAAACTGATCTTAGCGTGTAACTTATACTTGAATCGAACTTGACAGTTTCCTCATGAGCTGTTATGTATTTCCCCGTGTACAGTAGACGTTCGATAAGTGCAACATGTTTACGTTTCACTTACCGAATGAAATTCGATAACTGCAACAACTGACAGCCGACACATAACTGTCAGTTGCTGCAGAATGCAACCAATCTGCATTCAAAAAACATCGCATTGCAACAAAAGTGCATGCGCAAAACATCGCATCGCTGTTGACATTTCATTTTGACGGATAGCGGTGCGATAAGGGGTCGTCCATAAATGACGTAGCTTTTTTAAAGCGATTTTTAATACCCCCCTCCCCCCTCGTAGCATTTCGTCACATATTCAGATACCCCCTCTATAAATGACGTAGCTTCTTGAACACCCCCCCCCCTAAAAAAAAATCATGTCAAAAATAAAAATTTAGCTCTGATTTCATTTCATAGAATATTATGAAAAAAAAAAACAATAGAAAAATAACATTGCCGACTGCTAGGATCAGATCACCGACATCAAGACCATAGGTGCAACTAGTGGAGATTATCACCAAAGCTAATGTCTCAATAAACCACCCATCGTTCTGCAGAACAGGAAATTGATGTTCCCAATATAGTTAAATACCATATTAGCTCTTCCGAAGATATTAGTTTGCTCACTAATAAATCTCTTCAAAACATCAAATTGGTTTCATTTGAATAAAATTCACCACGACATTTCTTCTAAAACTCTTACAGCAGTTCATTTTGGAATCACTCTAGGAGTTTTTTTTTGGGAATCCCGTTTTGAGAATTTCTCCCTTTTTAGTTCCTCCAGGATTTCCTTCTGGGATATGGGGATATATCCTTGGGATTCCATATTTGAAAATTCCTCCTTATTATATTCCTTCAGGGGTTCCTTCAGAGATCCCTCCAATATTTCCTTCCGGAGTTCATTCTAAGATTCCTCCCAAACGTTCCTTCTGAGATTTATCCAGCAGTTTGTTTTATAATGTTTTTCTAAAAGTTTATCCATGGTTTCCTTCAAGAGCTCTTCCAAGGTTTTCTTCTCCTTTCTTCCACCAGCAGTTCCTTCGGACAGCTCTTCAGGGATTTTAACCGGATTTTTTTTGAGGTTCCATAAGAACTTCTTTCTGTGTTTCCCAAAGAAGTTCCTTTCGGGATTCCTCCAGGAATTCCTTCTTAATATTCTTCAGTAATTCACTTAGATATTCATTCCGAGATCTCGGCAGGAAACCCCACCGGTCTTTAAAAGCCCTCCCAAAAATTCCTTCTGGGATTCTTCCAGGGGTTCTTTTTCGGATTTCTTCAGGAACTCCTTTTTGGATACTTCTGATATTTCCCATGAACTTCCTTCTAGGATTTATCCAGGATTTGTATTACCGGGACTTCTCCAGGAACTTTTTCCGGCATCTTCCCATTCTCTTAGAATTCCGCGAGGAATCCCTTTACGGATTCCTCCCATTGTTCCTTCTGGAATTCCTCCAGGATTTTCTTTCCTATATTTCACCATAACTCCTGGTCTTCCGGGATTCCCCAAAAGTTACATTCGAGATTCTTTCAGAGATTCCTTCCGGGATTCTTTCAAAAATTTCTTCCGTGGAACCAGGAGTTCCTTCTGAGAATCTAAAAATATCTCTTTCTGAGACTCTTCCAGGAGTTTATTCAAGATTTTTCCGAATGTTCCATCTAGAACTGCTCAAGGAACTCCTCACGGAGTTTCTTTTGAAATTTCTCTATGATTTCCTTTTCAAATTCCTCCAGGAGTTCCTTCTGAAATTCTTCTGGAAGTCCCTTCTGAGATTCCTCCAGATCCTTTTGGAATGTTTACAGAAGTCTTTTTTTTTCTGGGATTCCCAGTATGAATTACTGTGGAAATGCTATCCTTCTCCTGTTGGGGAAACCAATAAAGAACACCATGAAAAATTCATTACAAAGCTGCTAAAGGAGCTCCTTAAGAAATTGTTGGAGGAATTCTTCGAGGAAGTTCTGTAGAAAAGAGCTCCTGAAATAATGCCATACAGTATTGTTCCGTTTTTATCACGCCCATTTTCAAAAATGCTTTTAAATATTCTACAAAATCTATACGCAATTTCAATATTTTTAACGTTGCAAAACACGCCTTCAACATTCATTTTGAAGAAGAGGGGAAACACTTGCCCTCAAATGTAACAGCAAATCAATGAAAAATAAAGGACTGACGCGCGGAGAGCGTGATAAAATCTGAACCTTACTGTAATGCCAAAAACTTATAAAAATTTTCCTTTGCAACCTTAGCGGCGTGCAGTGCCCTCTATAGCAAGCAACAAACTATTGGTCATTAGAAGCATTTGAGCAAAATTGATTTTTGTCTGCAAACACAATACATTATTCTTCACGCAGGATTTCAAAACCATTTTCTCAGATACAGTTGTTGCGTCCGATAGCTGCGAGTCTTATTAAATGAGGCTGCCTTTAATCTTCATTATTGGTTATTTACATTGATGTGAATGAAACAAAAAATAATTCATGCAATATTTTATATTTTTTATATTATATTATATTTATTTTATATTTTTTTCGATTTACTGGATGATACTTAATGCAAGTATAAATTTTATTAAATACGAAATACTTTTTTCAATAGGCTTAGTAGAAAGCTACGTAGCATATCATAAACCCCTACCCCCCTATCGTCACACTTCGTCACAAAATCACAAACACCCCCCTCCCCCCTAAAAAGCTACGTCATTTATGGACGACCCCTAACTGCAAAATTGTTGCACTTAGCGGGCTTGCAGTTAAAAAGCATTGCAGTTAAAGCGTTTGCACCGAGCGAAAGTCTACTGTATCTGTCATCAATACACACTCAACGTAAACTACGTAAAGGTGATTCGATTTTACTCATTACTATTCGCCTCGTATTCACTACATCACGCAACCAATTTTTGCGCAAGAGTCTAAGCAGGTGAAATTTCCACAATAAACGCATTGGCGTATTATGCGTACAAAATGCACCAATGCGTATGTCAATATACAAAACTGAATCCTAAATGCTGTGTTATCATTGACTAATTTCCTTTTATTTTCCAAAATATCCAAACCCAACCCAAATTCGCTTACACTCAGAAATAAAAGTATACACGGAATTACTATTATTTATGCATTTTGTATCCGTATCTCTCTCACTCTCTTTCTGTTTTCATGCTATCTGGTGCTTCGCCTGGGTTGACGAAACACTTCTCTTCAACCCAGGCTAAACGGCAGATAGCATGAAAACAGAAAGAGAGTGAGAGAGATGCGGATACAAAATGCATAAATAATAGTAATTCCGTGTATACATACTTTTATTTCTGAGTGTATTGACCAATCCAAATTCTTGTGTGGTAGTGGTTTGTGTTCAGATTTCCCGTGTTAATCTATCTGTAAGAACTTTGTAAACATCTTTTGTTCTCACGTACAGTGAGGATTCGCTCGTTGGGTCACGACTGCGCCCAGATTAGCGAATCATATTCGTTCGTTGGGGCAACTGACAACTGATCAAAATGCTCTAGACACACGCAAGTGACGAGAAATACGTCACGAAACACTCACATACTTGCACAAACGTTCTGTATATAGGAGCTGCGATGCGACGGCGGTCAGACGTCAAACTAGTTTTGACATCGATTTTGACATTGACAGTGCTTTTTAGTTGGGGTTTGCCCCAACCAGCGAACATTCAACCATCGAGACAGCCCATCTAAGAGCCGCCAACGAACGAATCGGGACTGTATATGGATAGGCTTGCATTAGGTTTCGTGAGACATTTTTTGGACAACTCAATATTCTCCACGATATTCTCACACCTTTGTTCTTCCGTGTTTTTCAACTGCCCTACCCCTCGTCAACGCCCTTTTTCGTCTATCGAATTTCTTGTTTATAAAATGTCAGAATGATGTCATTCGTGCAGACAAAAGGAAAATTTTGCAGAGAACAGGGCAGCTCCCATCATTAAAAAGTGTTTTTTCTCGTAATTTGTCTCACCTAGTTCCTGTAAATAGGTGTGAATCATCCCGCTTTCGGGAGAAATTGTAGTGATTCATCAAAGTGAATTCAGGTTCCATGGATAACATCAATTCCCAGTTGGCACATCTTTCGCTGAGGTCAGCAAATGACCCTCAGAAACAGCAACAGGCTCAAGGACAGAACAACACGGGCGGCCCCCTTCCAGATAGTGGCCCGAATGGAATAATCGTACCCGGGATGGTCATGATGGGTAAGAAAGGACCAGCAGTTCCACCGAAACCGTCGAAAAAACCGGCTCCGTCCACTGTTCCGCCGCAAGTGCCGAAAAGTTCCCACGTTAAGCAGTATTGCGAACCATCGTACTCCACCTTGCTCCAAGGACAAGCGGGACACGGAGGTCTAGAGGAGCATCCGTACACGAACACAAATTTCGGAACAGGTGGCGGGATTGGAAAGATGGGGGTGAGAAAAATAACTCTTGACAATGCAGTAGAGCTCCAGCAGCAGAAGGAAGCATTGGAGCACCACAAGAGGATGATGAATGTTAAACCACAGAGAGGGCAAGCAGATGGAGCGGTGTACGAAAATACTGCCACACGATTCTACGAGGGGGATGTTACCTACGCCAACGTTCCCGGTGGAAATAAAAATGGCGAGGGGTTGATTTACAGTAACATCGTTCACAATAATGGCCACAAGCCGTTCACTCAAAGACAGATTTCAGATGAGCTTCCTCCTCCACCAGTTCAGGAAATGCAAGCTCCATTGTCGCTCAATGAACTAACATTGGAGGATAATGATGACGAATTCCCTCCACCACCAAGTCCAGTAAGTTCATCGTATAGTGAGCTAAGAAGAGCGACCGATCTTCCACCGATGGGACGTCAACCGCAACCTACGTACAATATGGTTGGCCCAGGTGTCGGTGGTCAAACATACAGTAACATATCTCAAAATAATCAGATTTATGCCAACAACATGCATCATCAATCGCTGTACGGTACTTATGGAATGGGTTCACAAGGATCAACAACTTATGAATCGATCTATGAACCCATCAACCCTCGTCCCACCAGTCAAATGTCCGGTAGATCTAATTATTCTTTGTACACACCCTATGTGAACTCCCGTGGCATTAACAGTCCCAACGACAGCCTAATTACTAGCGCATCAAATCAACATCATCGAAGTCACCCACCGAAGGAATCCGAAGTGGACACACTCACCGATTTGCTCGTACAATCGATGGATAACGTATCTGATCCGGATACATACGGTACGTGTGTCAAATGTGGCGATCGTGTCGTAGGCGAGAACAACGGTTGCACGGCGATGGATCAAATTTACCACATAGCTTGCTTTACTTGCCAACAATGCCAGATTAACCTTCAGGGAAAGCCGTTTTACGCATTGGATGGTAATCCGTACTGTGAGGAAGATTACCTAAACACGTTGGAGAAGTGTTCGGTTTGCTTGAAACCCATTCTGGAGCGTATTCTCCGAGCCACCGGAAAGCCGTATCACCCTCAATGCTTTACTTGCATCGTTTGTGGCAAGTCGTTGGATGGAATTCCGTTTACCGTTGATGCGACCAATCAGATTCACTGCATCGAAGATTTCCACAAAAAGTTTGCCCCCAGATGTTGCGTTTGTAACAATCCGATCATGCCGGAACCAGGTCAGGACGAGACCATTCGCGTGGTGGCACTGGATCGCAGCTTCCACATCAATTGCTACAAATGCGAGGACTGCGGATTGTTGCTCTCGTCCGAAGCGGAAGGACGCGGCTGTTACCCACTGGATGACCACATATACTGCAAGAGCTGTAACGCCAAGAGAGTTCAGGCCTTGACCAGCCACATGACGACCGAGTTGTAAGGCGGTATGCGGCGGCGACCATGTTTGATAGGTGTCATCACTGTCGGTTCTAGATGCTAGAGAGGCAGCTTAATCCACTAATAGCGATTTCACGTCCGAAAGTGAATTAGTCAGATTTTTTCCGATAAATATTGAGATAAGATTTAACGTGTTAGCTTAGGGAAAACTTATAAGAGACGATACTGTACGTTGTTATCATTCCGGCTGTTGATATAGTTGTAGATTGATTGTGGTGGTAGAAAACTGCTCAACCATTTTTATTCTGTCTAGTGGCATTGTGGCACAGTTTATTCTATCTGGGTACATCTATAATCGTAACTTTTAAAACATTCAGATGCATTTAATAATATAGTTCGACATTCCCTTCTAATCGTGTTGATATGCAAACAAACATAACATTCCATCTTATGTGAATACTATGTCTACGAAAACGAAACGATGTAACAAAAAGTACATTATCGATACAATGAACATTGCCAATACAAGATTGAGGATCCATTTTAAAGTTGTTTTGAAATGAGATATAGGTATCTAATAGCTATTGCATTTCTACCGATAGAAGATTCGAAAAGCCGTTCTTTTTACAAATCGAAACACGTGGAAAAATAATTGTTTATCATGTTGTAAAGCTTACAAAATAGAGACATGTAAAACTATGAATATGTAAACGCAGAAATTATGATAACCAATAAAAAATGTAGATAATCCAAGTGTTTTAATGATGTAAACGCATCTGGGCTGGGACTTCCTTATATTTCCATCTTCCTCTTCTCTTCTTGGCGTAACGTCCTCACTGGGACAAAGCCTGCTTCTCAGCTTAGTGTTCAATGAGCACTTCCACAGTTTTTAACTGAGAGCTTCCTTTGCCATATTTCCATCTTATTATTGCTTTTTTCACTGAAAATTTTATTTGCTTCGCTGAACAACATGACGTTTTCTTCCAGCGAAGGCTTCCGCGATACAGAAAATCGCTGAATTTCACACTAACACTGCAGAAAATCTGTCAACAGTAACTCAATACACATGCATTTTCAGCGAAAAGATCTATTTGCGTGACAACAATCCACTCACATGACTACCGGGCGGCCGCCGTCAAATATCAGGATTGCCAACTGTCCGGCGACTGCTGTCAGTTTTCTTTGTCGCCGAATCTGGCGCTGGGTCTTCGGCGCGGAAACCCAAAGGTGGGAATAAAATTTTGGGGTTTGCGCGCAATATAAGCGAATAGAATGCCTTATAAGCGACAGACTTTGTGGTCTACCGCTTCTGATTCGTATCCAGAAGGTCCTGGGTTCAGTGCCTGGTGACTCCCAGATCTCACATCCTACCCTACTAACAAGACCCCATCCTCGACCCCATCCCTGTTGACGCAGAGTGTTCTCGGTCTCTAGTAGCAACAACCAGGTTTTGTCCGACTTTTGTATGGAGGCCCGCCACTGTGCGTAGGTGAACCCCCTTTACGATTCGAGTTCTAACGAACTTTTGGGACAGTTCCTGTTGTCAGTGATGAATATAAAACTTGTCTAAAATATATTGATTGAAGCAACTTGTTATATGACGGCGCTAGTGCTGTCAGCTTTTCAATGAAATTCTATCTTTGTTCTAACTTGGAAGTCTTGTTCTATGTGTTACTATCTCCTAAAGACACCGGCTGGATTGTGAGCAACCTAATGGAGGATCGGGCAACTAACCCAGGAGGTAGTTTTGGTCAAGGCCGCATAGAAAAGTGCAGGTTGAGCATAGAGGGTCGTTTCTTTAACTTAAGCACAATCAACGTGCACAGCCTATACTCCAGAACCGCTGCGCAATTCACGACGTCAAGATCAGGATAGGAAAAAAACGCTCAAGTAGGCCAGAAGGAGGGATTCAAATCGGCGATTGAAAACTTAAGGCTAATAGGCACAGAGTTATCAAGCTCTGTAAAATAGCGTTATATACCACTATACACGCTAACCTGAAACTACCCATCGCTTGGGTCGATTCTACCCGGATTTTCATGTTGTTAGCAGTTGTCAAAATCCGGGTAACCCGAAAACCAAGATTCGTTGAATCTGGGTAAAGATCTGAGTAATCGGCACTTTGTCATTTTCCAGATTGAGAAAATGGCAGCGGTCGGGAGAACGCTGGAAATTATGGATGTTTCCACAGAAAATACCTATGAGGATAAATGACGAGAAAACAATAAAATTCTTCCGCACGCTAACCCTCGGTTACCCAGATTAGTGTCAAAGCGACCCAGATTGAGCAAAACTGCAGTTACTCTAATCTGAGTAAAGGCACCTTTACTCAAATCTGGGTTACCGATGTTGGTTGCAAAATCTGGGTAACCGGTACCCAGCTTCTCCGGGACCTTGATTTTGTTAATTTATTTCCAATTTAGATTTTTGATAAAAAGCTCCTAATTCCCATGTGCTTTTCACTTACCTGATGCAGGAAAACAGTTCCTTTGAAGAATTTCACTGTTTTCCCGTCATTTATCCTCATATTTTCCGTGGAAACATCCATAATTGCCTGCGTTCGCCTGATCGCTGCCATATTCTCAAACCGGAAAGTGACAAAGTGCCGATTACCCAGATCTTTACCCAGATTCAACCAATCTGGGTTTTCGGATTACCCGGATTCTGACAACTGCTAACAACATGAAAATCCGGGTAGAATCGACCCAGGCGATGGGTAGTTTCAGGTTAGCGTGCGGAGAACTGTTTTACTGCATCAGGTAAGTAAACAGCACATGGGAATTGGGAGTTTTTTATTAGAAAATTAAATTGAAAATAAAATATCAAAATCGAGACCCAGGAGGAGCTGGGTACCGGTTACCCAGATTTTGCCACCAACATCAGTAACCCAGATTTGAGTAAAGGTGCCTTTACTCAGAATAGAGTAACTGCAGTTTTGCTCAATCTGGGTCGCTTTGACACCAATCTGGGTAACTGAGGGTTAGCGTGTACGGCCTATTTCAGTGCTTATGGCGTTCAGAGCCTGCAAGCACTCGAAAAACTTGTGTAGGGCTTATTGGCACTGAAAACCTGTTGAATGGCCTTTATGAGGCTTATAACAGTACTTAGTGTTTAGCTGGGTAGAATCGATTTAGAGGGCACTAAAAAGCTCTGATTACTTCAAATCTCCAGGAGAAAATATGGTTTTGTCCTATTTTTCTCCAGAGGGATTTGAGTATTTCAAACATGTTTTGAACTCTTGTAGTTTTACTTATATTGGGTTTTTGATGGTTGATATGTCACGATTTCGAATTATATACAGTGAATTATTTTAGCGTGACTTCGAATTTATGTGTAAAATATAACGTTATGATTAATTACACCTTTTCGTGTAATTCGGTTTAGACCGTTAGCGATGGCAACACTGCTGTCGCTGTTATAAAATAATAAACAAAATCAAGAAGAACTCTCTTCTGATTGTGTACTGATCGAGACCAGACGTCTAATTGATTAGCAGCTGTGAGAAAAACCCCCCCGAAAGTGCTTTTCCAAGAACAATATAAAAGTAAAACCCTTACCCGCAAAGCAGTTGAAATCCGCCCGGTTTTAAAAATTTATTAGCGGCGACGAGGAAAAGTGAGTGAGCAGCGGAATACCTTCGGTTTTTTGATGACCGAATAGTGGAGTGAATCCTGATATTCGCCAGCCATTGAAAGAGGAGCAGGTGATTAATCCGCTGACCAGCGTGTGGAAAGTGTGAAGCGCATTTTGTTCATCAGCCATCGGTGATCCTTGCGGCGATCGACATTCGGTAGTGACCGGGCAAATTTGATCCAGCTCTTGTTCATCAATTACCGGCGATCGTACGTTGAGCTTCTGGGTGGAAATCCGCTGTCCGGCGCGTGGAGAGTGAGTAGGAACTTTGTACATCAAGGTCGAGCGGCAGCAATCGGATCCTTGGAACGGCGGTGGAGCATTTACGTTGTTCCGCCCGGAGACGTTAGGAATTGTACGCCTGGTGGTTCGGTGCAACTGCCGATTGGAAGTGTACAGGGTGAGCGAGCCGCATCGATCGGGTGAGTCACAAAAGTTTATATTCTATAATCAATCGGTTCTTTTTTGGCAAATTTTTGATACTGCCGATTTTTAAAACAAAGTGATAGTTTTTCCTTTGTTTATTTTAATGAGCTGACAAAAGCAGACTGTTTTGTGTCGAGTGAATAGTTCAAACAAAGAAATCAAACAAAAGAACCAAACAAAAGATATACTAAATTGATTGTGATTTTCAAGCTTTTTCCTTTTGTTTTACATTGGCAAACAACTGTTTCACATTTACAAGCTATTCATAGTAGTGACATTATTTAACAAAAAGACGTTTGTATTGCAATTTTTTTTTGCGCAGATATTTGACAAAATGTCGTACACGGTGACTCCCAACATGGAACCTTATCGAAAGGGTCAATCCTTCGCCACCTGGGTTAGGCGGTTGGAAATACATTTCCGGGTTAACAAGGTGGATGCTGGGCAGAAGAAAGACCAGATGTTCCTCCTTGGTGGTGATTATCTATTTTGTGTAGCTGAAAAGCTTTATCCCACAGAGGTTGCCTTGGAACAAGTGACTTATGATGATTTAGTACAGAAGCTTAAGGAGAAGTTGGACAAAACCGAGTCGGTTTTGATCCAGCGGTACAATTTTGGGATGAAAATTCAACAACCGGGTGAGTCAGCTAGTGACTTTATCTTTTCACTCAAGCTACTGGCAGAACATTGCGAGTTTGGAGAACAGAAAAATCGTCTTGTCCTGGACCGCATCCTTGTTGGTCTTACCGATACTAATTTGAAGCATCGCATCCTTACGGAGGATAGCGCCAAATTGACTTTAGCTCAGGCTGAGCAAATAATCACTACCTGGGAAATGGCTGCCACACACACAAAAGCTCTGGCGAATAAGGAGGAAGTCGGTTTGGTAGCATCGCTCAACAGCAGATACCCATTAACTGGAGGGCGAGGAGCTGTTACCCAGAGGATAAAGGAGTTATCACAAGGTTTTCGTCGTTCAGTGAAGAGCCGGCTTGGTGTTCGACCCGAGTTACGCCCGGAGGAAGATCGTCAACATCGAATTCGTTTTCCATCTCAGCGCCCCAGTTATCGAGATTCGTCTGCTGGTCCGTCCCACCGGCAATACAAAACGGACAACCAGAGGTGGCCAGTTGATCAGCGAGTTTGCGATTTCTGCGGTCGTAGAGGGCACGTGCGAAGGAAATGCTTTCAATTAAAGAACGACAAGGAGGAGACTGTCAACCACGTCGAGGAGCCGCAGCCATCGACCAGTACAACCAGCTTGGCTAACCGTCTGAGCAGATTGAGGACTTTGGATCAGGATTCCGACGACAGTGATTCAGGTGACGTACAATGCATGCACGTTTCGTCTATAAATAAAATAAGCGATCCTTGTTTATTAAACATTACTATTGAAAATCATTCTGTTCAGATGGAGATTGATAGTGGCTCATCTGTGACAGTAATGGGAAAACAAATGTTTGTTTCTAAATTCAACTTACCTTTGGTAAAATGTCCTAAGCAACTTATTGTGATTAATGGTTCCAGGTTAAAAGTTTCTGGTGAAGTTGAGGTTGAGGTTGAATATAAGGGTAAAAAGGCAAGACTGATTCTTTTAGTGCTTGATTGTGATTATCAATTCATTCCATTACTAGGAAGAACATGGTTGGATGAGTTCTTTCCCAACTGGAGAAATTTTTTTGGTAATTCAATGCCAGTAAATAATATTTTTGAAACACATAATGATGCTTTGATTGCAGATGTTAAGTTGAAGTTTGCTGATGTATTTGTCAAGAATTTTTCTGTACCGATTAAAAATTTTGAGGCTGATTTGGTGTTAAAAAGTGATGTCCCAATTTTTAAGAAAGCTTACGACGTTCCCTATAGATTGAGGGAGAAAGTTTTAAAATATTTGGATAAGCTAGAGGCAGAGCAAGTTATAACTCCTGTCCAAACCAGCGAATGGGCATCACCTGTAGTGGTTGTCATGAAGAAGAATAATGACATAAGACTAGTAATTGACTGCAAAGTTTCAATAAATAAAGTTATTATACCCAATACTTACCCATTACCAGTTGTTCAGGATATTTTTGCCAGGTTGGCAGGATGTACTGTTTTCTGTGCTCTTGATTTAGAGGGAGCATATACGCAGTTATCGTTGTCAAAAAGATCAAGGAAGTTTATGGTTATCAACACAATTAAGGGACTTTTTACGTATAACCGATTGCCACAGGGAGCATCTTCCAGTGCATCCATATTCCAACAAGTTATGGACCAGGTATTACAGGGTATAGAAAATGTTTGCGTTTATTTGGATGATGTATTAATTGCAGGAAAGGATTTAGAGGATTGCAAGAAAAAACTTTATGCAGTTTTAGATCGCCTGTCTAAAGTTAATATTAAAATAAACTGGGATAAATGCAAGTTCTTTGTGACTGAATTGGAATATCTGGGTCATGTAATCAGTGGCAAGGGGCTAAATCCCTGCTCAAGCAAAATTGCAACAATAAAAAAAGCTAAAGTTCCAACAAATGTGACTGAACTCAAATCGTATTTGGGTCTTATCAATTACTATAACAAATTTATCCCTAATTTATCTTCTAAATTGTATTATTTGTATAATTTATTGAAAAAAGATACCAAATTTGAGTGGGATAGTAATTGTAATGAAGCTTTTGAAAATTCGAAAAAAATGTTGCTAGAAACCAATTTTCTTGAGTTTTATGACCCTGAAAAACCAATTGTGGTAGTCACGGATGCATCTGGATATGGATTAGGAGGAGTAATTGCTCATGTTGTTGACGAGGTGGAGAAGCCAATATGCTTCACGTCTTTTTCGTTGAATGCAGCACAGAGGAAATACCCTATACTGCATTTAGAAGCTCTTGCTCTTGTCTGTACTATTAAAAAATTCCATAAATACTTGTTTGGACAGAAATTTAAGGTTTTTACAGACCATAAACCGTTAGTGGGTATTTTCGGTAAAGAAGGGAAAAATTCAATATTTGTGACGAGAATTCAACGATATATTTTAGAATTATCTGTGTACGATTTTGAAATCCAGTATAGGCCGTCCGCAAAAATGGGCAATGCGGATTTCTGTTCGCGTTTCCCATTGGATGTTTCGGTTCCTAGGGAATATGACCAGGAGTTCGTAAAAAGCATTGATTTTGGGGACAACTTGCCGATTGATTTTTTGGATATTGCTAAGGAAACAAAGAAAGATGATTTTTTACAACAAATCTTTAGTTTCATGAGGCATGGTTGGCCCACAAAAGTTGAGAAACGCTTTGTGAATATTTACTCAAACCAGCATGATTTAGAAATTTTAGACGAATGTTTACTGTTTCAAGACAGAGTTGTTATACCGCAGAGCATGCAAAGTGAAATTCTAAAACTTCTACATGGCAACCATGCTGGTGTCGTCAAAATGAAAAGATTGGCAAGACGAGCGGTTTACTGGATTGGAATAAACACAGATATTGAAAATTTTGTTGCTGCTTGTGATGTTTGTGAAAGTATGGCAATAGTTCCAAAACAAAAAATTACTTCCAAATGGATACCTACAACGAGACCATTTAGTAGAATACATATCGATTTTTTCTATTTCGAGCATCGTACCTTTTTATTGATAGTGGATAGTTTCTCTAAATGGGTGGAGGTAGAATGGATGAGGAAAGGTACCAATAGTTCAGAGGTTTTGACAAAGCTTATTCAGTTTTTTGCTCGTTTTGGACTGCCAGATGTTGTAGTGTCTGACAACGGTCCTCCTTTCAACTCACATTCCTTTAAAAGTTTTCTTCAAAGACAAGGTATAAAAGTACTTAACAGTCCTCCATACCATTCTGCTAGTAATGGCCAGGCGGAGAGACTCGTGAGAACGGTCAAAGACGTACTGAAAAAGTTCTTATTGGAACCGGGAATGCTTGAGCTGAGAATAGAGGACCAAATAAATTTGTTTTTATTTAATTATAGAAATAATAATACGACGATGGAAGGTAGTTTTCCTTCTGAAAAAGTTTTTAACTATACACCTAAAACACTTCTGGATTTGGTTAATCCAAAAAAACATTATAAGCATATGCTTGTGCCACCCTCCCCTGATGATGAGTCAAAATCTAGTCATACTTACGTGAATCATTCACCAGATCCATTAGATTCACTGATACCTGGGGACGTGGTGTGGTACAAGCATAATGTACCGCATTTAAGAGAAAAATGGATAAAAGCGTCATTTCTAAAAAGGTTTTCCAAAAACGTTTTACAGATCATGGTTGGAAGCGAGGCAACGACAACCGCACATCCAACGCAGATCAAAGTACAGTAGACGTTCGATAAGTGCAACATATTTACGTTTCACTTACCGAATGAAATTCGATAACTGCTACAACTGACAGACGTCACATAACTGTCAGTTGTTGCAGAATGCAACCAATGTGCATACGAAAAACATCGCATTGCAACAAAAGTGCATGCATAAAACATCGCATTGCTGTTGACATTTCATTTTGACGGATAGCGGTGCGATAACTGCAAAACTGTTGCACTTAGCGGACTTGCAGTTAAAAAGCATTGCAGTTAAAGCGTTTGCACCGAGCGAACGTCTACTGTAGTTAAAGATGGACAGAAAGCGTCGCACCAACCGGGACCGTCGATGCGGGTGGTCAAGGCTGGTCGGTCGATGCTGACTGCTACGGAACCCGTGATGCCAACCCCTGATACCGAACGTGATGTCGGGCAAATCCCAGAACGGAACGAGAATGAAGCAAGATCAAATCCAAATCGAATTGATGGTTCGTCAGATAAAGTGTTAGAAGAAGCCGGAAGCGTAAAATTCCGTCTGAACAGGTAATGTTTGATGACCTACCAAGACGATCGAAGCGAACAAGAAAAGCTAGGTTAGATAGCGAGTATGACTATTATTGAATTGTTGTTAACAAAAACTTTAAAAGAGGAAGAATTGATATGTCACGATTTCGAATTATATACAGTGAATTATTTTAGCGTGACTTCGAATTTATGTGTAAAATATAACGTTATGATTAATTACACCTTTTCGTGTGATTCGGTTTAGACCGATGGCAACACTGCTGTCGCTGTTATAAAATAATAAACAAAATCAAGAAGAACTCTCTTCTGATTGTGTACTGATCGAGACCAGACGTCTAATTGATTAGCAGCTGTGAGAAAACCCCCCCGAAAGTGCTTTTCCAAGAATATAAAAGTAAAACCCTTACCCGCAAAGCAGTTGAAATCCGCCCGGTTTTAAAAATTTATTAATGGTATGTAATTACTCTATGGGTTTATCCCGATAGGGTGCGTGCGTTGTATGAAGAAGGAATGAGCTCCAGATTTAGCTGGTTATTTCGTTATTTCTGAAATGCTTGAAACGCATTGTCGATTATCACATCTGTGATATTCGTCTGGCCGACATGCCTATTCATGTGAACTCAGATGCCTCCCAATTTGGGATGTCCACAGTGACTCTTTTAATACACAAAGTTGTATACGTTTCCAAGAAAGCACTCGCTGAAATGTAGTTTTTGCTTGGGTGATTTCTTGAATATTGAGGATGCTTTCGATGTCATATTGAAAGTCGCATGACGTCACAAGCTACCTCCAATGGGCTATAGGCTCTCTTTACGCTTATGCGTTTTACAGTGTCCTTTTCAGGGCACTGATTAAATCCGTGGTATGGGCTATGAGCTTATGCGTTCATTCCCTCTTCTAGGGCACCCCTTCCTATTTCATCACCTTTCCCTGTCCGAATTTCCATCCCTTATCCCATTTTCCCTCAGGTAAATGATAAAATAGGCTTATATATATGGCGATGGCACAAATGTCTCAAATGGAGGATAACGTGCCTCTGGAGTCGGCCTTCTGATAAACGCCCAAGTAACATTTTAAGTTTTGTTCGGCTCTGTAAGAGATCTTCATGACCAATTTAATAAAACTTGAAATAAAACTGATTTATACATCAAAACCTCTTCATTACCTCTTTAAGAGCATCTTCGGGCCGAGTGGACCACTTTCGGAGAAGTTTTGCAAACCACATTAAGAGTAGCAATAAAACTGTTTCAAAACCAAGTTGAAAAATTCTATTTTCGAAAAGAGGTTATGATGATTGATGTTGTTTTTTTTTCAACAAAAACTATGACAGCTCAAGATGCAGAGAAGCTTCTTCAATGGCACGTAAAGTTCAGGAGGATACATCATTCGTAAGTAGAAAGCGATCATCAAAGTAATATTTTAGTAGTTATTGTGTTGGTAGGCTTATGCGCATTCAATTTTACCGTGAATACTGGAGTTGCACAAACATAAAATTAATGCGCTCCGAAAATAATGAATATTATCAGCTTGCAATGAAATAAATCAATTTGTTAATTTTGTAAAACTATCTCGAATCACAAGAAATCTCAAATGAGAGAGTTTACTTATGTGGGTATGTTTTGGAAATGGCGGCTAACTATCAATTCATTGCTTATTTGAGCAAAATTAACTATTTTTATTTGAGCAAAATTAACTATTTTCCATTCAGCTAATTCTTCAACATGGCGACGACCATAATTAGCGAAAATAAAACGAAAGCAAGTTTACTTTTATGAGGACCGCAATAAACCTAGCAGTGTCGTAGTTTCTGCTTTTCCACCAACAGATGTCGTTACTAATCGAACGGATCGCCATCTGTTGAGAGTTTGAACAGTTTTATTGTGGTAATAATGAACTCCAGAAGGTTCACATATCGGAAAGTTTTGTTTACTGTGGCTTTATGGATATCTTCAAGTACACTATAAAACTTTTCATCAATGGTTTTCTTAAAAGTAGTCATAAAACTGTGAGTTTTAATTATTGCTGAAATAAAACCCTGATAAAAATCAAACAAAACCAATCAGCAATGGAATTGTTACTTGGGATACATTCCTTGATACATTCTAACTAAAAAAAACTTTTAGCGCTGCACCTGTCCTGAAAAAAAAACATGGGATAATCAGATAGTTACGGGAAATGGAGTTATGTACCGGACAGATTGAATAAAAAAATATAAATTGAAAGTTGTACAAACTCAACATGTGCCAATCACAGCAACCCATTTGGAAGTCTTCCGTTTGTTAGATATACCTAACAAACTGGATACAACATAGCAAAGGCTGCTTCGATTCCTTGCGTAGATATCTTGCGGAATTTTTCCACGTATGTACCAAACAGAAACATAACGTTGATCCATCTCAGATTAGTTCGGTAATAAAAGAAAACAAGTTATGCTAAAACCAACAGAATTTTCCTCTTTTTGATAGTCCCCAGGGAGCGCCGGTCCCGCCGCCGCGCCCCCTCTTTTCCGTTCCGGTCTGGTACTACCTACTCACGGTGCGCGTATGGGACTCTCCAGGAGGTGACAGTTATTTATGAGTCGACCGAAACTATAGATTGAGGGTGGTTGGTCAGAGATTAGCTTGTGTTTTGGCAAGCAAATCGAACTGCATGCCTTGGATCGATGGAAAGGAAGTGAAGGAAATCATGTGCGTAGGAAAATTCATAAAAAAACTCACATTTTCGCTCCCCTAGTTTCGTTGAATGTGGAAATTTGAGGCTATAGAAAGGAAATGTGTCTCCTCTCCTTTATGATTGGATCGATACTGCACGCATTGATAGACAAATAGAAATTCCTCAGGATAACAAATGCCATGCAAAATAAAATTCCCTTGTTGACATTTTATGGACATTGACATCGACATCAATTGAGTCTGAGTGCACAGTTGGCTATGATTGCAATTTAGGTCTGCAGTTGTTAGGAAAATACAGTTCAGTTGGTGCGCAAATCCATTGATTTTTTAAAGAAATTTTGTTCTGCATACAAGATTAAAATGTTCTTTGCAAAGGTACATCCCTTCTTACCATTTCGACTAGTTGTCTTTTATGCATATTGATCGTATAATGAAAAACTGCTTTATTTTCATACAAAACTATAAAATAATAATATATATTTAAATTGCAGATGCTGAAAAAAAAAATCAGCAGTGATACCTTCAAGCAATAAGCAAACGAACTAACACACCTTTTTCGGCTGTACGATCACCGACAAATTTTCCAACAACATATTTCACATTCCGAAAGTGGAATTTCTCACCCAAGTTGTTCCTTGCTTCATTCTTCGCGGAGAATGTCGCACGATGCGAATACATACTTTTGGGTGATGGCGGTGCCTCAACAATTCTGGCAAAAAAAAAACGAGATGGCAATTTTCGGCAGCACTCGGAGAATTTAAAACCCCTTCCGACAAGTTTGTGTTGGATTAGAGTAGAGTTTTTTTAATTAAACTTATTTTTCAACTCTATCCGAGATATAATTGGTCAAAATAAACGAACATTGCACAAGGTGAGCTTCGTGGCCGTGCGGCTAGAGGGGCCAGTCATAAGCCTAGGAGTGTGGGTTTGAATCTCGCTCCAGTCAGGGAAAACTTTTTGTCAAACGGAAAGTTCTCCATTGGGTTACTGGGTGTTCTGTGTGTTGTCCCTTGTCTAATGTTATAGTGCTTGTTCAGTCTGGTCAACCTCTGGTTGAAGATGGTGTAGTGTCTTTTTTAAGGTGGCACAAGAATCGTAAATTCAATTCATAACAAAAAATCAATAAAACGCAATCAGTGAAATACTAGATTTGTAGCAATGAGCTGAACTTTAGTATGGTGAGAAGGTGAATTCTCAGTTTGTAAAATGAAATGGTGCAAAAAGTGTGGGCATTATGATTTCTTGCCTAATTTAATGCTGTTTGAGCAAAACTTTGGGTGACTGTGTTGTTCTCCATTTCTTGCAACTTAAACAACATAGTTAGTCGCTTTTTGCACCATTTTATTGCAGAAACAAAGAATTTTCCTTCTCACCATACAAAAATTCAGTTCATTTCTGCATCTAGTACTTCACGATTTCACACTTCCACAATTTTTCAAAGGGTATTCGGTTTCTCATATTTAACTGATCAGTTCACAAAAGTAATGTGAAACTATCTGAAAACCAGAAAGTTATAAAAAATGTTCATTCACTGAGTTGTCGTTCGCTGATGTCCAAGTATCCGGGTCCATTTGAGCCATGGGCTCAGAAGAGGGTATCAGCTGCTCTCAGGGGAAAAAAGCAACTGACGAAAGTGCCGGGGCTGGAATCGAACACATGACCATCTGCTTATGAAGCAGACGTGTGACCAATTGCACCACAGGCCCCGGCTATCGAACATTGATGTCTGACATGATCAATGTTACCCCAAATCAAAAAAATCAAAAATTTGATTGAAAAGCCTATTTCAACATATTCCAAAGTTTCGCAAAACTTTTTTGAGTAGCTTAACACATGCTCGAGGGTTAGACCTTTTTTTTCAAAATATAAAACATGTAACGCTTGCTTCAACAAAAGAATTATTCAAGAAAGATCGAAAATTTTGATCAATGTTACCCCGGATTTGTGTTAGGTGTTCATCTAAGTAATCCCATCGGAAGGGGTTTTAAATTGTGAAAAGAAGCAAAACCATGTGCAACTGTGAATCGAGCTCAGTTCTACGCCTACTGGTGACGGAGAAGACTCCGTAGCTTGAAGGAATAGAAGCGCTCGTTTACCGAATCGGAAGCCGTGGGTTCGAATCTCACCGGAGTATGTGGATTTCTTTTCATAATTTAAATTTAAATTTGTTCATCGAGCACATGTTTCTGTTGTGCGCGTGGATGTCAAAGTACTTTCAACAGTGTGATTCCTCCAGTTGTTTCTAGTAGAATTCTTCTAGCAATTTATGCTGGGATTCCTTGAAAAATGATTTGTGATTCTTTCAGCAATTCTTCCATATATTCCTTAAGAAATTTGTTCCATTTTTTTTCACATATTGCTGTTGGAAGTTGGTAGCGTTGAACGCTCGTGTAGCGTCGAACCTTCAGGTACGAGTTTGGAGTGTTGGAGCGAGGTAGATTTGTTGGCGTAGGTAGGATGTTATTGAAGAAGATTGTTAAATTGTATATTGCGCTCTTCCCACCCCACCGGACCCCTTTACAAGGTGCTGAATAAGTGCGCAGAAGACACCAAATCGATTTGATGCAACATCGCAATCGATGCAATTCACGATCCCGCACTTATACTAACTGCGAAAGAGGTCCAGTGGTCATGGTCCACTCAGTCATTTTGTTTTGATGACCAATGTCAGAGTGGCAATTCGAACTCATGCCGTGGAATTATGCCTATAGTGTAAAAATAATTACAAACTACAACTTATTTTTATACAATCAATTACAAATTCTGACAATTGAACATTTATAGAGTATTATTACATTGCATAACAGAGATGAGTTTTTTTATTCGTGAATTTTAACTAAGGCTAATTTTTATACAACAAAGATGATGTAATGAGTAAACATTTTCAAACTTCGTGTTTTCTGAAGTTTTCCTATGTCTTGGTGTTCCGGTCGCAGGAGCTCCCCAATCGTCAATAATCCATTTTACGACCCAATTTTATGAATTAAATTTTGACAAAAGCATGCGTCCTAACCCGTGAAAATCAATATTATCATCAACATTGTTGTCACTTCGTAAAATGGCTCATTGGTGCCATCCGTTGAGGGGCCGTTCATGAACCACGTAGACTTTTTGGGGGGAGGGGGTGGGGGGTCTGGCCAAAGTCTACGCTCCATACAAATTTTAAAATTTTTGTATGGACAAAAGTCTACGGGGTGGGAGTGGGGGGGGGGGGGGGGGTCTGAGATGGCCAAATTTTGGTCTACGTGGTTTGTGAACAGTCCCTGAGATAGGAAGAGGTTTTTGATTTGACGTTTCGTTTCAGCTCCGTACTAGGATCCGGAATAAAGCGACGCTTTTATTATTTCTTGAGCGATTCCTTGCCTGAATTTTCCACGCATCGAGATAGGCCAAGAAATTTCCTGCGATCTCCGTACTACCCATAAGACGTGTGCACACAGTATCTATCAGAGTGCCCGTAGTATGGATATTTTCAAGAAACTGCGCAATATATCATCGTGTGCACGCGGTTTCGTACATTGCACAGTGGGAAAAAATAGGTATAAAACGCGAATAAATTCAATATCTCTGCTCGGAGTGGATGGGTTCGAATGAATTTTTGACACAAACAGCAAAAATCTCTATAGTTTCAGAAAAGGAGGGTGTCATTCGCCGCACGATGCTGGAAATCAGTGTTTTGAGCTCGTCTTACCACGCGCTCTCTTTTTCACATCTTTTTGAGAAAATCCTCATCTATTCCCGATTGGCGTGCAAAATAAATGACTTATTTAACTTGTACAGTAGACGTTTGCTCGGTGCAAACGCTTTAACTGCAATGCTTTTTAACTGCAAGTCCGCTAAGTGCAACAGTTTTGCAGTTATCGCACCGCTATCCGTCAAAATGAAATGTCAACAGCAATGCGATGTTTTATGCATGCACTTTTGTTGCAATGCGATGTTTTTCGTATGCACATTGGTTGCATTCTGCAACAACTGACAGTTATGTGACGTCTGTCAGTTGTAGCAGTTATCGAATTTCATTCGGTAAGTGAAACGTAAATATGTTGCACTTATCGAACGTCTACTGTATCTGTGTAGAAACTTCCATAGTATCGGGGTTATTTGAAGATATTTCAATTTTTAAGGCCGTGCGGTAGGCCAAAACAGCTCCATTCGATACAACAGAAGTTTTAACACAAACACGAATCAAATAAATTATTTATTTTGCCCTCCAGGATTTTTCCAAAAAGGTGGAAAAGAGAGATAATGGGGTAAAACGGGTCCGATACACTGATTTCCAGTATCGTGCGGCGAATGACCCCCTCCTCATCTGAAGCTGTAGAGTTTTTTGCAGTTTGTGTCAAAATTTCATTCAAAACCATCCACTCCGAGCAGAGATATTGAATTTATTCGCGTTTTATGCCTATTTTTTCCATTGTGCATTGCGTGACCACATGCTTGCCGCCTGTGGTGGGAACACGATTACGGACAATCTTGTCTAGCGGATGTGGAGAAAAGAGTTAGGATGTAACGTTGTTTCGTTGGCTACCGCCTACATCTACCAGAGGAATTACATAGAAGGTGGCGCGTATATTTGAGGCATCTCGAGGAGTTGTTAGGCTAATCGCAACCAAAATGTAGTCGATTTCGCACCTGTGACCAAGCTCGACTCTTCTGTCGGACAGGCAACTGCGCGGAAGATTCCCTGGAATGTCGCTGTTGTGGCGACAGTAATCTAGGTTGGCATGGGAATAAGTCCCCGGATAAATCCGGGGCTGATGCAGGCCCCATATCCGCAAGTCCTTCTGCACTGTAAGTGGATAGGGCCTTACATGCGGAAATGTCGAATTGCGGTGCACGTGGTCTTACAGTTCAGCGGGAAGCAGACGTGGGGTTGACCCTGCCTTAGGACCCTGAAGAGGTGTCCTCCTAAAAGAGCGAGTCTCGATAACGGCAGCTAACCTCGAGCAATAAATATGTAATGTGTTCTTGTACCGACTTTTCGAACCCTCTAAGCAGAATACCCTCTTCGAATGAGTGTAATCAGTTTCGTACCTTTTAATTCCGCCCTATGTTGCTTATCCTTTGACAGATACGCGTATAAACGGTGGGTCCGATTTCCGTTACAGTCGGGAACTTTTCTCGACTTCACTGGGCGTAGTGTGTCACTGTGTATCATTGTACTTGCCTCACACAAATTCATGAAATGGCAGGCAAAGAAAGCCCATCAATTAATAACTGTGGAAGTGCTCAAAGAACACCAAGTTGGAGAGAGGCAGGTCAAGTTCCAGGGAGAACGAAGAGTCACAAAGAAGAAGAAAAAGAAGGAATAGGAAATAGTTTGATCATCTCTCTCTTAAAATTATTATTCTTTTTGCTATAATTGAAAAACTGCTTTTTACTCTACTGAAGCGAACGTATCTTTACCTTTATAGCATGAGTTTTTATGAGCCATTCGACGGATTAGGTTTCCTGAGAAGTTCGATGCCAAATGTGCTTCCGGCAAAGTTGATTCGATGTCAAAAAAGCATATCATTAACGCAAAATTAACGTAGTCGTTAACGTTAAATCAGCGCTCAGCGTTAACGTTATCGTTGATCAACGAGCCTAAAAAATCAACGCAAGATTCGTTAATCGTTACAATCAACGTCAACGAGTTAACGAAACGGCGTTAATCGTTGATTAACGTTAACAACCCTGATGCAGACAGCTGTGCGGCTCACATTAATTACCTTAATCTCCATAGCAGACTGAAGCATTTGCCCACGATTGCATCAATTCCACCCGTTCCTATCAGATATTCAAATTCGTGTCCGTCTATACTTGATAGTGTCTACCGATAGGAATGGTTCTTTGAAATGCACCGCCATCCAGTCACTGACTGACCGAACGGCTGAGTTGCATTCGTTTTTCGTTTGCGCGGCGAAAGTAGGGAAGCGCAACAAAGATGCAAAAAATGTCGCCTCTTATTAACTTCCACGTCGAGCAAAATTGGCCAATTTGCTAGTCCGCGTGAGCAGTTAGCCACCATTTAAAATTTTATAAATCGATGGAAAAATATGTTGAATATGATAGAGGTTATTTTGTTGCAGCGTTCTGGACGTCACATTTTTGACAATGTAGTTAAAAACTGCATTTATTCACAAACTACAGCACAGTATGTAGACAGGTAAATGCCTACTCGATGCCTACTGCACAGCAAAAATTAATTAATTTTAAATGACATGTAAAACATGAAAGCTGTAAATTTAAACGACTTGAAACAAACATGTAACTGAAATTTGAGTTGAAATGCATGCACATAATAAGAGCATGGAAAAAGATTCAAAATCACATCAAAACACATATTATTTTAATATGCATTGATTTTTCAATTGAATAAACTGTAAATTCCAGTCGGCATGTACACGGCGGCGCTTAGTTGACAAAAGTATGGCCGTCGTGCTGGATCTGGGTGCGCTTGCTCAGCTGAGTGTTTTTCTCGGTTTTTCGGTGATATTTCTGTGCCACACATCGGAAAATTCAACACGCTATGTATAGAAGAAGTGTATAAGAGATCAACATTATATTTGCAGGTAAGATCTGAATCAATATTCGACTCTGATACCTATTAAAATACGATCCAAAATGCAGCTTTCTTTCAGATAACACGATTACCCTTCACGTCCAGCAAGCAGCAGAACGCGCCACGGATGGGAGACGAGAATTTCCTGCCTGATTCGTAGCTTCATCGATCAACTAATACAAAAATATTGTGTTTAAATCGAAGTGTGGTGTTGAAATGTAATATATTTTGCAAATAAAATCATTATACCATCATTCCATTGTGTCAAGCTGCTGCTTCCGAATGCCGAGGAGAGGTGCGTACGTCATGGGAACAAACGAAAACGGAACAAAATGCCACACAGCCAAACCGCGTGCATGGCAAAATTGAAATTTCAACGACGTTTAGATTTACACGTTTGGTCGACGTTTTTGAATCATGTAACTTTCAACATCGATATAATTTTGAGTTTATTTTCATGCTCCAAATATGTGCATGAAAATAAACTTAAAATTACATTTTTGTTTTAACTGTGTAGTATGGAGCTTGGTTACAATGCCCATTATTGCCCATTGGTCCGAACCCACGAAACAGCTTTCTATCTCTGTTATGGCCCACTGCATGAATTTATGCTAGGCTAGCCTGCTTATTCTCACCACTCAAACGTTAAATTTTCTGTGAGATTTAGCAGGCCAGTATAAATTCGTGCAGAAATCCATTGTTAGTTTTATGCGCTTAAGGTGAAGGTTGCTGAGCGCACAAAACTCTATGTTTAATGGTGTACATACGTGTAATTCGCTGACCTCCTGTCACGGTCGCCATCTGATAGACCGATAGAAATATTATGGTGGACCGATACTTTGTCCCGACGACGGAGTTTATATGTGATATGTTATAATTAATTACACGATTTGCTTTGTACCATAACCGACTTATCATTCCTTAAATAATAATAAATAATAATAATCCTAAACATGTTATTAATCTCTTCAGCATTTGTAAATTCTTTCAGTGGTCGATATAGTTATTTATGTAACGAGCTGCAAAAAGTTGTTTTTTTCAGCACGAGTCGTACATTTACGAAGAGTGCTGAAAAAACGAGTTTTGCAACGAGTTCCATACAAAATTTTATGCAATTTAGTATCATAATTTCTATTTTATATAACTCATTTTGGTATCATAATGATCAACTTTTCCGAACTGGTTCATTATGCAACTGAAATGAGTTGCATAATGAAAAATAGTTGCATAATTTTCATAATGCAACTCATTTCAGTTGCATTATGAACATTATGCAACCCAAATGAGTTGCATTATGAAAAAATCATTGCATAAAATTTTGTATGGAACTCATTGCAAAACTCGATTTTTTCAGCACTCTTATGAACATTAAGCAAATTTAAGGGTGATTCCGGGCTACTTAGTCCAGAAATGTGATAACTGTATGGATTTTGGAGAGCAGTTCGAAAGATTTTTTATTGTAAAACATTAGATTATAGTTCCAAAGGTTCGCTCAAATTTGACCCGTCAGGGGGCTCAGTTGCGGGAGATTGTGTGTTTAGTTTGGCTTCTCTCAGGTACTTAACCGCTTGGCACCACAGCACATGTAAACCACCGTTTTCAAACCACACTGAGCTCAGATTCCGTCACCAAGCCACCTCACTTAAGAGTTTTTAACATTTTAAGAATTACGCATTTATTTTTTTCACTAATTAGGGGGATTAGGGGCATAATGGACATCCGGGGCGAAATGGACACCCCTGTTTTTGCCGAAACCGTTTTATGTTAAAATTTTAATGCATACGTGTAAAGGAACAAGTAATTGTTCTACTTTGTAAAAGTTCCATTTATTCCTCCAAAGTAATCAAAATATCATTGAAATTGAAATTTGTTTTTCATATGGTGTAACTCTTATAATTTCGAAGGAGCAGCAAATAAGGTATTAGAGTGTGTCTACCATAAAAACAAGTGAATTGTTACCTTATTTACATGTATGTGCAGATTTGGCAATGGATGAAGTGTTTTATTTTTGATCAGAATTTACTCAAAATAGCAATTTTAATGTTGTAGTCGATTCGGGGCGAAATGAACACTGGCAATTGCGAATGGATGTTCGCCCATTGCATACTCTTAGGCGTTTAAGAGAGTTTGGAAAAAATCAATCCAATTATTTTAGTCTTAAGTTTATTCAATTAACTTTGATGTTAGGTAAACTCGTCTAAGATGGAGTATTATATCTGTGGTATTGATCTCCGTAGGCAAGTTACTTAACTGGTCGATGTAATCAAAGAATTAGCAGACTTAGATACAGGGATGTCCATTATGCCCCGATGCACTCAGGAAAATTGCCTCAAACTTAATGGCAAATATCCATGTGCCAAACCACATCCAAAGTATATGTAACCAATACCCGATTACGCAGGCAAATTAGCACATGAATAGTATGTGCTCTAAATTGTATGAGTTGCTGCTGTATGGTGCCTCATCAAAAGTATGAGTTGCAATAATGGAAAACATTTGTTTACCCCCATTGCAAAAATCCATGTCCCGTGCACATAGAAGGAATGAAGATTTTTTTCCCAGTGTGGGTGTCCATTTCGCCCCGTACCTTTCCTGCCAGCCCTAAAAAACACAAGGTTTACAATTCATTATTTCTTCACAATAAAGACATTCTACAAGCTGTAAATGATTGAAATACGTAGGAAACAAGTGAAAGTTGTGAGCCAATTGATAATATGTTAAGTTTTTCTCTGTTATACAGGGCTACACACCAAATTTTTTTCGCTGAAAATCAGCAAAGTTTTGCTGAATTTTGCCGAGCTGAAATTTCAGCAATCCGTTCAGCAATAAAAATTACTGAAATTTTCAGCAATGTCGGATGTCATCGTAAACGTCAAAAGTTTACTGAAAAGTTCAGCAAATTTTTGAGGATTGCCGAAAACTCAGTGATTTCGACCGACGTGGGTTTCGGTAGCACATTGCTGATGGATTTCAGCAAATTAAATCAAAATAAAAGAAAATTCACTTTTTTTTATTGAAATCAACAGATTAGTTGCACAGAAACGTAGACTTATTTGATTTTTACAATTTTATTCATGATAATAAAAAGAGTAATCAAATGAAACTTATGGCTCGGGTGGGGTCAATAGGAGCTGATGCCGGCGCCGTTGGATCCTCTGATGATTTTTTATGCCTATAAGAGAAACAATTTTTGACAATCATTATATTGTTATTTCTTTAAACTATGATACATACCTGTTAAAATGTGTAAAATTGTTTAATTATTCACTCAAGCACACTTTTCATTGGAAATACTTTTCAAATTAAACTGAAAACTGAATTTCTGTTGCCGTAAAAAAAAGCGAAGCATATATGCTAAGGACAACTTTTTTTACTTTTTTTATATTTTGACAAGTGGTTTCCCAACAAACATTTTTGCTGTATAAGAGTGGAACAAACCGCTCTTAAGCAAATTTTAGCTTAAGAAACTGCTATTCAGCTAGTTCTGTTACTTGGGTTGCCGAGGTGGCGACCGGTCGGGAGAAAATTACTGGAATTTCAGTAATTCAGACGATTGTGCTGATTTTCAGCAAACACGAGCGATTTACTGATTTTTTCAGTAAAATGTATATTTGCTGATTCTGCTTCAGCAAACCATTTTGTTGAAACCTTCAAACGGTTTTTGGTGTGTAACGTACTCATTTGCTTAGGGTGTCCATTATGCCCATAATCCCCCTAAATCTAATTTAGTACAATATGCACTTACAATTTAATTTTAAATTCTAACAATCGAAAGTGTCCTGCTTGCGCGAGAAAATTTTCACTTCTGCAGCATAGGGGAGACTGAGGAGACTTGATCCCTGGGGAGACTTGTTCCCCCCATATTTGCTAGGAATCAAAAACATTTTTCTTCTAGCATAATTTTTCCAAAACTACTCCTGGACAAACGACTATGTTTTGGCTACAAATGATTTCGATTGTACATTGCATTATTTTTTAACGGCTGATGGTTTGTTTTCAGTCCTTCAGAAATCTTTTAGGCGATTCCGAAAAATCTCAATAACTTTGTTTAAATTGAACCAAATCGTGTCAAAATTTCACAGCACATAGTTTAAATAAAGTACTTTCAAACTTATTTATCCAAATGAGGTTGTTGTTAACATATTTTAACTAATTCAGCTTAGTATACACAACAATGTCATGGGGAGACTTGATCCCTCGAGGATTACACACACATTATACATGTGAAAAATAAAATTCCATTCGGAAGCCTCTATTTACTTGGAATTCTCGTCTATTCAACGATAAAATGTGTCAGATAATTATAACTTTAGTACAAACCAAGAAAAGGGGGATCAAGTCTCCCCATTTTGAAAATACGGCATATCCTTAAAAATTTAAGGAAATCTTACAATTTCAAACACTCCATATTCATCGAAAATACAAGCAAACTCGATAAGAAAATGAATAGGAAGATTCTGGAATTATTTTCCCTTTAAATAAACCATGTGATCTAAGGGGGATCAAATGTCACCCATTTTTAAAAAATACATCATAAGACATGCCTCCATAAAAACACAGTTTTGAAAACTTTAACAATAATTTAAAGGCCTTCTGTTGTGTATTAAATTGCAATAGATGTTTACCTGCCATTTTGCACGGAAATCGGATCTAGTTTTGTGTGTTTTTCTCAAAGTTTCAGGTAAATTAAGAAAAAGGGATCAAGTCTCCCCAGTCTCCCCTAAATTCAAATTTGGAACCGCTTGCTGCGATTGGGTTCGTTTCGTTGCCATGGCAACCCGCTCACGTGGTCGCGACGGTTGGGTCGACGTCGGGCGTCGGCAGTGCCCGAGCAAAAATGTTCACGCTGTATATAGCATTCGCAACAATTATAACATCTTTGTACCGACTTTTCGAACCCTCTAAGCAGAATACCCTCTACGAAACGGTCCGAAACTGATTACACTCATTCGATTTATAACATGTTTAGATTGTACCTTATGACAGAATTTGTTAAATTGACATGCTTGTAATACGTAGAATTTGATTCCGGTAGTGAATCAACATGCACAAGTCGTGTTGGAAAACGATATTTATCTGCGTTCGACCAATCGAAAGAGGTTCTCTATAATAAGATTTATTTTCATAAACCTCAGCGGTTAGAAAACAGCGTTAAAAATTCAACGTAATGAACCTTCCCCTATCGATCTGGTCGGAAATCTTTGAAAATCTTACAAGAAGGGGACAACGAATGTTACTTTACATAACTGCAACTGTTTTCCTGGTTATTCCACCAAAAGTTTACGGCTATGGATCATGAATGCATATATGCATTAGGGTGATCGTACTCAAAACTGTACGAGTTCCAACGAAATTCACATAAAAAATGACTGCATCTCACTCAGTATTTGCTTCTTCGCATGTTTACGCATACGATTTCCTTCTTGTCACCAGTTCCCCTCGAACAACTGACAAATTCAGTATTCGTCCTGCATAGAAAATAGCCATCATCGTAATCACCCGCGAGGGTGGCTCTTCTTCTCCTCTAGAGAAGTGTTCCAGCAGCACCGACGACATGTTGGCTGACAGAAACAGAATTAATGAATCTGACATGTAGATTTACCGAAAATCCAAATTTTCCGAACGCGTCACTTTTTCGCGTAGGTGCCTAGTAGGCTGTGCGCGATAATTTCACATGACAGCCGACAAAGACACATGTGTGCGCTTGTTGAGAGAGATCGATAAAGAAAAATGTATTATTCTAATCTTCGAATCTTCCTTTATTTCATGCATGAATGTAACCCCGTAGAAGTGAATTGGAATCAACGAAATCCTTATGACTGTCGGGCGAATTTGCTGTGCTGCGCACATGGAGCACATCAAAATGTATAGGAAGCCGGAGGGCTTTTCGCTCCCCTAGTCGATTTTCTCGTTTAATTAAATGCTCGTGTACGTGAACGTCCTTGTGCATATTTAATTTATAACTTTCTTACATCTACCAGGGACACTTTCATGTTTGTGCTGAATCACGACCAGGAACTTGTTCTAACTAGAGGATAAGTACGATTCGACTGGAAGCATCTTCATGGTTGCTATGGTAACAAACGGAAAAATCTAGAAGAGCACTCAGCCTGCTGTGTTGGATCAGGTATGTGCACATTTCCCCCCTCATCCGACTTATTTGCGTAGCAATTCCTTAACCGAATGACTTTTATTTTTACCTTTGTGATGATGCAGTTGAATTTGTCATTTAGAGGACAAAAACTACATAATCATAAGCACTCTATGTGATTATTACTTGCATGAATACAACCGGGTAATTTTGCTCGGGTTGTGTTTTTATTTGCTTTTACTTAATTAATTTTGTAATATATGTTTGTTCTGTCTTCTAGCTTGCAGCTTCTAGCTTTTAGATTTCAGCTTCTAGCTTCTAGTTTCTATCTTCTAGCTTCTAACTTCTATCTTCTAGCTTCTAACTTCTAGCTTCTAGCTGCTTGCTTCTAACTTCTAGCTTCTATATTCTATCTTCTATCTTCTATCTTCTATCTTCTACTTCTATCTTTTTTTAGCGGAAACTTCTAAAAAATTGGAAAAATATTCGTTTATCCTTGGGTTTATCCAATATCCATAATCCTTTTGGTTTGGATAACCAGTCCGTTTCTAGTGGCCGATAAATAGAAAGCGAACTGCGTATCCAATTATCGCTAATGTTCTATCATTAACAGAATAATAATAAAAAAAGCCGAAATATCTCCAACTGGCACCCGTCTAACCACTCCATGCTGCGTCAAGTCACGTGCTTCTAATGCTACGCATTTAAAGAAATTGATTACCCCATCAGCGACATTTTTCTCTCTATTTCTGTTCCCGGATAAAAAGGGCATACCCCCAGAGCTGACATATTCATGGCGACGGCACTGCGACCGAATTGCGACCGTCACCCACGAGCAGAGGATAAGCGAGCGCAAAGGGGACTGCTGGTGTGTGAAGTGCAATAATGATAACCGTAATATCTAAAAAACCGGCAATACCCAACCAACCCCGGTACCAGCTCACACAGCCATTCGGCAATCAAATAACCCCGAAACAGTTATTATTCAAACGGCATGACCGCAGAATCACTTGGAACCATCTTCCATAACTGTACGCGTGGACAGAAGCGGAGCCACAGCCCAGCGGGAGGATACGCACGCACCCTCTTGAAAGGAAAAGGAAGAAGTAGCAATGTATAATTTCAGCAAGGGTGGAATACAGCAGCAAGCACTTTCCAGAAATGGCCTGGGGAATAAAAAATCTGTGGTTTGCTGTATCGAAGCGTAAAATGTTATTTTTGTTTTCAAATTTATGACTATTTTTTGGAGATTGACTTCAAGTTAATTTTACATACTACTGAACATTGCTTTATTACTAAAAATAATAAAAATATTATGGAACGAGCTCACCAAAGCAAACTTTAAAGATCAATGTAATTTTTTGTTTATACTACGGTGCTATATAATAGAAAGCGAACAGATGGATTGGGCAAATTAAGATCAACTGTTCAAATCAGCATATAGATTCAATACTCTTTAGTTCTATTCGATGCATTAGCATTAGCATTAGGCAAGTCGCACAAATTCGCAGTGCGGTATCCAGCTTTTTACGCTGGCTATAAAATGACGAGGGGTGATTTGATTGTGACATTTCTTGCCGACAGTTTTTATAGTTTGATCTTAGCAGGCAGTATTTGCGATTGTTGATTTGAATGTCAAAAATTTTCACTGCATTTGTTTTGCTGTTCATGGTTTCTTCACATTACGTTTTTTCATTACTATTTACTGTATTTGATTAATGAAATTTTGATTTTAGGATTGAAAAACTACAAACGTTATTGGGAAGAGCTAGGTCCGATTATTAGAGGCAATATTAACTTTCATTATCACTACAAAGCTTAGTGTTTTAACCGTGATATTAGGTACTCTGGCCGAGCAACATCCCTCTTCGGTTCGACGCTTGAAACTTAAGATTAGAATTATATTCCAGAAAGTTAAATAGTGTTCGGCCATCGCATCCAAAACTTTCCGCAAGCTATGGACTATTCGGAAAGAGAAGGGATTCTGATGAACTTCAATACATTTTGAACAAATCCTTAAGAATGGGCTTCAGATGGAATCCCGGCCAAAATTTTGAGGAGAAATTTAAGAGAAAGTTGGAGTAGTTCCGAAGTAATTTTACTACGGTGTTCTCCTTGAACTTTTCATTAAATATTTTCTGTATGTTATTAGAACTCTTCCGGTATTCTTGCCAAGTTGCTGCTTGGATTTGTTATATCCTTTAATTTGCCTTGTAGGAAACCTAAACTCGAATCTAGAACGTTCTCCTATTTAATAGATTTTCTTTAAAACCTCCCTCTTCCTAATCCTGAATTCCTAGCAAATTATCCATCACAATCTGAATAGCGTCGCTCCTCAGCTTTATTAAAAGTTTTGTTCCAGAAATTGGCCTCTATGATGACCAAGGTGATGATGATCTTATCAGATTATCCTTCTAATAAACGTAATCCATTTTATTGCAAAAACACGACCAAAATTCGAACAGAAACCCAACTTAGATTGCAAGAGCCACATTCCGGGTGATATTCAAAAGTGAAAGAATTCCTAATCTTTAACACACGCAGTGTATAGTAATGTTCCGAGATCCTGGAGATCCTCGACAGTTCTCTTCCGCTTTGTCTGTGGGTGTAAATTCTTTAGGGCTTTTCAAATCCAACAAAATTGTCATATTAAGCGCCAGCTTCTATCAACCTAGGATATCGACACCTAGAAAGGAAAATATAAAATTAATTTGAGAACGAAAAACGAGTTTCTTATTGTTGGACTGCCGTGAAAATTGTTGACGTTTCAGAATCAACAAAATAGAACACTCAGCTTACTTTGACCCAACCATAATAAGAATTATAGTGTCGGCAAGAATTGTCAGAGAGGGGTGATTCAAATTTTATGGCAGGCGAGTGTAAAAAGCTGGATAGTCCTAGACCGTTTCCTTCCCATCTGTTACCAAAGCACAGAGATTTGGGGCTAATCACTGACTCTTAAGACAAGATTGACACAATCCTCCAACGTTCGAAAGGTGTCCTTGTCGCCAACAGTACCACCATGTTATCATTTTTGATCGGGTATCTCTGGCGTCCCGACGGCGTACGTGGTTGCCATGCCAACAACGGGGTGCAACCCATCGCATCGATCGCAGCAAACCGCGATTCAAATTCAAAATTTGTGAAGATTTTCCACCTGCAAGCACGCGTGAAATTGAACGCTCTGAACTTTTAGATTGAAAAATCAAATGATTATAGTTAAAGTAATTGTAAATCTAGACCTAAATTAGCAAATAAATCTTAATTTCAATATAAGTGATTAAGTGAGTTTGGCACAGTAATCGGGAGAAAAGCAGGAAATTTGGAAGGCAAGCTTTCTGGTTAGTGACCACCGTCCTGCTGTTCCGCTACGAGAGGCAGCTCAAACAGTCCTGGCCTGCATCCTTGCGACACCTGAGGGAAGGGAAAGGACAATTAGTTGGACACCTAAGAAAGGTATGTAGAGATCTCTACGTCCCTTCAGGCCTAGGTGTCACGAGAATTTGGGTGCTGGTAGTGGAAGGGTTACATCCAAAACATACGTTTGGCCAATGTTTAGGCACCAAAACGATATACAGGAACAAACTCACCAAATTATACGAATTCCCGTAGTCTTGAGACGAAGTTGTTAACTTTCACTTGCGTCTCTCGGACGTGCAGCTGCAATATCACCAAAAATACACGGAAATCACGCGAAAATGAAGACGAACTCCCGCACCCCGATGGAAATAAGACAAATTCTCTGGCGGAAGGCCACCAGCTGTTTCTTAATTCGGTCGACTATATTCAAAACAACGCGGAGCAAGAAAACCTGTGACAGTTCTAAAAACGCAGCCGCTCGCTGGGACGCCTACTACGATCTCCCTTAGTGTAGGATCGTAGCAATCTGTAATTCTGTGTATGACGTTGTAGCTAATTAAATAATCATTGTTATTCCAAATTAGTAATCAGTGAAGTCGCGTCTCTACATTTGGCGACGAGGAGTAAAAATGACAGTGAGAGAAAAAGAATGAAATGAGAGGAAAGAAGACAATTGATAGCAACACCCCAAAACTAATCGGAAGGAGGAAAGTTTGCGGTCATCCTTGACAAGAGAATGATGTAAGTCGGAGAAAAATGGAGGAAACAAGTATACTAGGATTAAACAGATTGGACACCAAAGAAGTTCTGTACGATGAATCTTTCTGAAGATGGTAGCTGAACGAGCTTGAAAACAAAGATGGTTAGGGCTGGATAAACCATCCGGTAATTTTTAATCAAGAGTCGACTGCATCTGATCAAATCATAAAACGGCCAGACAACGGTACTTGTGAAAAAAATCATGGAAATTAACGTACTTGATCCCCACATTCAGATGGTAAGTCATTGAACGATTTAATACTTTGACCTTAGTGAGGTACAACAGAAGCAGAATTTGCAGTAAGATATCTACTCTAGTTTATTGAAATTTCACAAAATGTTCTACACAGTCTACACAGAACTTTGCTTTCTTCAACCGATTTTCAGCCGCACATTATGGCGTATTTGATAAACACGGTATATCAATTCAGGACTCAATGTTATTATTATTAGTTTGCTTATGTATTCAAAAAGCGATTATAAATTATGGAAATTGTGAGTAATGAATCAGAAATGTGTCTAGGTACATAAACAGGAAATTTGTTGTAATTGACAAACAAAGTCATTGTCTTTGGTAACAAAGAAAAAGTGGAATTGCTCTGATTTTGAACAGGCAATCAATTTATTCAGTGTAGAAATGAAATCGATACATATACACAAGATCAACACGATTATAATAAAATGTATAGCTAGAGAACTAGAACCAAGGAACCCACCATTGTATACATTTCAGATTTTAAATTTTCTACTTACGATCGCGATTTTTAATTTCATATTTGGCGAGTGATCAATCGCTCTACCGCAGAATGCTACAGATACTACAGATCAATGCAATGAGAAAAACATGGACAGAGTAAACCTGGTGTGATGGTTGAAACGCATACCTTTCACGCCGAGAACCTGGGATCAAATGTATCTCCTTCCAATTTAAAAGAAAACTGAGTTATTCCTTCGGAAGGTAAGTAAAGCCGTGAGTCCCGATATGAACCAGCCTAAGGCTGAAAATATCGTTGATACAGACATAAAAATGGTAAATAATAAGATTTGCATCATGAAATATATTGACAAAGGCAACGTTAGCCAGAAAGATATTTTTCTCACATGATACTTTTACTATTCATCAGGAATTACCATGGGAACTACACTATGCACAAGTTACCATTTACTAGTTGTATTGATTTGTAAATCAACGTACTTGTATCCCTTGTATGAGATTGAAATTGGTAGAATAACGAATAGACATTTGTAGGGCATAGTGATTTTTCATGTATCTATGATACACGAATACAACGAAAAAATATTACAGCACGTTTTGATTCACGGCTTAAGAGGTTATCTAGTCTATAATAAAAAGGTAGCAATGAAAACCAAAATAATTTGTTAACGGGGATTTACAAATCGATAGTTTGGGAATGGATTTAGCCAGTAGGTACAGTGTAGAGACATAGTAATGAAGAAAAGAATGTACGGTATACGTATATCTGATAAATAAAAATGGTGTGGAGCGGACCCGGTGTGATGGTTAGAACACTTGACTATCACGCCGAGGACCAGGGATCGAATCCCACTCCCGACAAACTCACAAAATGTGAGTTCTTCCTTCGGAAGGGAAGTAAAGCGTGGGTCCCGAGATGGACTAGCCTAGGGCTAAAAATCTCGTTAATACAGATTAAAAAAAAAATAAAATAAAAATGGAGTGGTGTTTGTATATCACGAATAGGCTCGGGAACGGGTCGACGGAAGTAAATAGTTCTTTCACTGTTGCATTCGTGCAGGGCTCCGACATGTTCGTAAAAGTGACCAGGAAGGCAAGAAAAACGGGAAAATACAAAATTCCATTTTGCGGGTCACTTCTCTACAAAACTGCATGTCAAAAAAAAAAAAAAGAAAAAACATAGTAGGCAAGCAGTACGACGTTTGCTAGTATCTGAATCAGTGAACCGTATAGTACATTTTTTTCATTATCGTCGCAACGCCTTTACCGTCATGACTAATGTTGCATACTACCGTCACACACTACATTCATGCTGCCGTCGATGCATCAATGTCGTCTACCATGAATGTAGCATTTGGCACCATGATTGTAACACAAATCAAGATGATGGGAGTACGAAATGACAGTTTTGAAATGTAGAGTTGGAGTTCCAGTGGTTCCGAAAACTGCGAAAGAAAAATGCGGATAACTCGTGCTAGAGGGTGTCAAGGGCGTACCTTGGGGTCTGAGGGGGTTTAAGGGGGATTTCAGAGGTATTCCAAGAAGCTTCAGAGCATTCTCAGCGGATTTCAGAAACGTTACAGAGGCGTTACATGGCGTTTTCTGGGGTTTCGGAGGGTCTGAGATGCGTTACATGGGGTTTCTGGGGGTATTAGGGGGATTTTGGAGGCATTCCAAAGAGCTTCAGAGCACTTTCGGCGGATTTCAGTAACGTTACAGAAGCGTTACATGGTGTTTATGGGGGTTTTGGAGGGTCTGAGGTGCGTTACATGGGGTTTCTGGGGGTATTAGGGGGATTTTGGAGGCATTCCAAAGAGCTTCAGAGCATTTTCGGCGGATTTCAGAAACGTTACGGAGGCGTTACATGGTGTTTTCTGGGGTTTCGGAGCGTCTGAGGTGCGTTACATGGCGTTTCCTGGGGGTATTAGGGGGATTTTGGAGGCATTCCAAGAAGCTTCAGAGCATTTTCGGCAGATTTCAGAAACGTTACGGAGGCGTTACATGGCGTTTTCTGGGGTTTCGGAGGGTCTGAGGTGCGTTACATGGGGTTTCTGGGGGCATTAGGGGGATTTCGGAGGCATTCTAAAGAGCTTCAGAGCATTTTCGGCAGATTTCAGAAACGTTACAGAGGCGTTACATGGTGTTTTCTGTGGTTTCGGAGGGTCTGAGATGCGTTACATGGGGTTTCTGGGGGTTTAAGGGGGATTTTGGAGGCATTCCAAAGAGTTTCAGAGCATTTTCGGCGGATTTCAGTAACGTTACAGAAGCGTTACATGGCGTTTTCTGGGGTTTCGGAGGGTCTGAGGTGCGTTACATGGGGTTTCTGGGGGTATTAGGGGGATTTTGGAGGCATTCCAAGAAGCTTCAGAGCATTTTTGGCAGATTTCAGAAACGTTACGGAGGCGTTACATGACGTTTTCTGGGGTTTCGGAGGGTCTGAGGTGCGTTACATGGGATTTCTGGGGGTTTAAGGGGGATTTTGGAGGCATTCCAAGAAGCTTCAGAGCATTTTTGGCAGATTTCAGAAACGTTACAGAGGCGTTACATGGTGTTTTCTGTGGTTTCGGAGGGTCTGAGATGCGTTACATGGGGTTTCTGGGGGTATTAGGGGGATTTTGGAGGCATTCCAAAGAGTTTCAGAGCATTTTCGGCGGATTTCAGTAACGTTACAGAAGCGTTACATGGCGTTTTCTGGGGTTTCGGAGGGTCTGAGGTGCGTTACATGGGGTTTCTGGGGGTTTAGGGGGATTTTGGAGGCATTCCAAGAAGCTTCAGAGCATTTTCAGCGGATTTGATTTCAAAGTCGTTACAAAGGCGTTTTTGAGGATGGCGGAAACCCTCAGTAGTGTCCCTATATTGTCCCAGAAACCCCAAGCGCCATATTTAATTCCAAAATGGCCTAGGACATCGGGTTTCAACATCAACTCAATTAGCCAGGTCTGAGAATATCCGTATGGCATGAGACTTTTTGATTTGATAGACGTGGGCCGTAACTATTCAGTTGGGAGCCACTGACTTTTGTTCCACTGCTCCATTGGTGGTTATGACCATCGGAACGCACAACCCGAAAAATTTTGTCTCCGCTTCTTCACACTTCCGGTTCCTAAGTTATACGCATGTCCCATTCGCAGTTTTCGGAACCACTGGTATTTCATTAGTTCACTCAATTTGAAAATCCACTACATTTTTTGCCGTGATTAAAAAAATGTCACAGTCACCCATGAATATTTCATCTGGTCATACATGAATGTTTTTGTTGCATGATAGTCAAGACCATACACCCACGATTATCATGCAAACTACAGTTTTTGATAGTACATTTTGGATCACTGATCTGAATACAGTAGACGTTCGCTCGGTGCAAACGCTTTAACTGCAATGCTTTTTAAGTGCAAGTCCGCTAAGTGCAACAATTTTGCAGTTATCGCACCGCTATCCGTCAAAATGCAATGTCAACAGCGATGCGATGTTTTTTGCATGCACTTCTGTTGCAATGCGATGTTTTCCGAATGCACATTGGTTGCATTCTGCAGCTACTGACAGTTATGTGACGTCTGTCAGTTGTTGCAGTTATTGAATTTCATTCGGTAAGTGAAACGTAAACATGTTGCACTTATCGAACGTCTACTGTATTTACAAATATATATAATGTAGCATTAGAATGACTCTTATCAATGATCGGACAGGATCGAAATGGTTCTTAGTTATAGTGAGGCAGGTGATTCCTGGTATCGACAAGAAAGAACATTTCGAGAAGATACTTGAATTTATAATCCAAGTAAGTAATATGAATATCAGAATTATGATATGAGTATCAGGAAAAAATGTTGATATTTTTATTTATCAATAACTACATAGTTGACGTTGTTGACGACTCTCGGGTTGCAAGGACAAGTCTAAAATCTAGTGCGATCTCTGAGATTGAGTCAATGGCCTGAATTGGAATGACAGGCTGCTGAACCACCTGGAGGCGGTCCTCAGGTGTAGATAAAACCTGCAGGCGATCCTCAGGTGTAACCTAGAGGCGATCCTCTGGTTATGGAAATCCTGGAGGTGGTCCTCAGGTTAACCTAGAGGCGATCCTCTAGTTATGAAAAATCCTGAAGGCTGAGGATCGTGTAACTTGGTGGTGATCCTCAAGTTATATAGAAAATCCAAGAAGCGATCCTCTGAAACAAGTGTAATTTGGAGGCGATCCTTGCAGGACGATTCTACAAAGACCAGCCATAAGAAAATTCTCAAAGGTCAAGGTAGATTCCCAAAGAGGTGGTAGTATACTATTATGTACTTGACTTGAGATGATCCCCAGTACTAGATCAATACTCCTTGTGATGTAATTAGTCAAAATAACTGTTATGTATTTTAGAGTTAAAAAACACTATGAAATAAAATGAAGTAACAAGTGAGAGCAATGAAGATACTTTTGCTACCATGATACACATGAAAATGATTCAAGAAATGGAGGAAGCTTCGCAACAATCAGATGGAATTACTACCGATAAGAGAATTCTTTCTGAAATTTAGTCTTAATGCTTACAAAAATAACTATAATACACATGCCACTTTTTTCTGATTAATGATGGAAATCCTATGTATACCATGCATTTAAAGATTGGATGTGCACAGGGATGTTTATAATATAAGAACTACGGTTGGAACATTGCGAATATAAAACAAGGGAGGGATGTAGGATCGTAGCAATCTGTAATTCTGTGTATGACGTTGTAGCTAAATAAATAATCATAGTTATTCCAATCAGTAATAAGTGAAGTCGCGTCTCTACACTTAGTTCTATTCGATCTAAATTTCCAAGCATTTTTTAAGCACTTATTGAAACCCTTAGAATATGCAAGGTTCTTACTGTTCTTATTCACATCAGAGAAAAACTTAAATTCGTTTCATATAGTATCATGGTAAACATGATTGTAAACATGGTAGAATGTAGCTTCAAAAATGTCAAGGCCTTCTTGTGTCTTAGAGTTGTTCCCGTAAAATCCAATGCTGTCAAAAATCTGTTTTGCAGTAAATAAGATACTATTTCGTAGGCGTCGGACTCGGGGCAACCTGGCCCCGGAAACGCATCACTTAACCCGATCTCTCACGTCGGCCAAATTTATTGCGCACGGTGGTGAATTTAATGCGACGAAAATGATTAGAAATTTATCAATTCTACTTCAAGTAGCTGCGAGCGAGCAAACCACATGGTTTGGTAAAGGATAGAAAGTCGTTAATTAATTGGCCCCTGGGTTTCTTATTAGAGGGTTGAAATTTTAATTGGCATACATACATACAAGGTTAAGGTGGTGATGAACGGGACGGGGAAGACGCAGCAAAATGCGCGTTTCTGTTTGTTTGGTAATTTATCACAGCCGTTTGGGACGGTTCAGCTCAGGTGCTACTTCCGAAGATGGTTCAACCGAGACTAATGCACCTGTGTGTCTTCGGCATTTAATATTTATTTTATGATACCCCAATTGAGCTAGTTTTACGACGTGTGGCATTGGAAGCCGATTTCATTAGGATAGATTAAAAATATAGTCAAAATTGCTATCCAGCTAGCTTTTTACAACTTTGTAGTTTGCTTGAGGAACCATCGTAGTAGCCTGAGAAACCGCATTACACTGGGATTCGATTGCTTTTTTATACAAAGCAAAATTTTTATCAGTTGTCAGGAATTCATGGCTGACTTCGTCTGGGTTATGTAGATCAATCGAAATTATTTGAGAATTGTCAATCTATGTTTTTACTTGTTTATTCAATAACAACTATTTACTTATGCTAGAAAATCAGTACTATCAGCTGAATTCTATGAGCAATAATTAAAACGCAGTGTCATCTATAATTGCTTTTCAAACCATTCATTTGCTGGCACAAACAATCCCTCCGTTCTGCTCGGAGACAACCTTTCACGAAGGCACTCCATGAGTCGTCATCGTAACAAGCATGTCATTTTGCATGCATCAGTTCCTTTTACCCTGCTCATTATTTTATGAAAAGGTTATACCTATGTCTTTCCGACTATTCTGCAGTCTCTTTTGGCCTTCGGCCATACGGGTGCTTACTGGTTACGACGACTTTACGGTCAGCAGGAAGGCGGTCATCCGGAAACCACAAGGTCCAGGCGCCGAATTTGACAGGTTTCTGTTTAAGTAGGCGGTATAATCATGGGCCAGGTGTTATCATGACCTACCATGACCAATAGAACATTTTCATGTTATTTCTATTCACACAATAACAGATTGTTAGCTCTTTACAACATTAGTTTCTTTTCTGCCCGCATAAACGATAACCATAATATGTGCTTAACCACCCATTCGGGATACAATTTGAACAGTATGTGGTATTGTTGAACTGTCTACAGTACTGTCCGTGTATTTTATTAGGGTGGTCCCGAACATCTGGCAACACCGTTTACAAGCTGATCTGCTGTGACATCTATGTCTATGTCACTCCGCCTTCCCAGAATGTTTTACACCTAGGAAACGAGGTCTAGTACCTTTGAAAATATTCAGCATATCGACATATGGTCCACTACACGAATTTATACTGGCCTGTTTACTCTCACAGAAAATCTGACGTTTGAGTGGTGCTGGCACCTACCAAACGTCATTTTCAGCGTCAATTGCGATACGTATATCACCAGTTAGTATATAAACAAAAGTTTATCACAATTTTTAGTGCTGGCCCAGTGCTAACTCTTTCCACTCATTGCTGGTGGTTCCCATGAAACAATTTCTGCGATTTCTATACGGTAGATGGAAAGGCAAAACAAATGGTTTTGTTTTCATTGAAATGGCACGGCACGCAAAAAAAGTTGGTTGCTTCGATCACGGTTGCGCTCGCCGACAAGTGGCGCTGCTGCGGCAGTGCAAATATCGCAGTTTAATGATTCAATTTATTATTTAATTTGAGCTGAACAATTTGTATAATCTGTTCTGGTGCCCTTTGAAGGAGTAAGCCGAAGTGCGCCAAGGTTTCAGGGAATCTTTTCCGTCGATACCGCGCCGAGATAAGGTAATAAAAAGTCACTTAATTTAAATTATGATTTATATCATCCCTCTCGCGCAAGCACAGTGCACTGACTGACCGAATAGGGTTCATTCATAGTAGGCGCGCGTTTTTGTCTCTCGAAGATAAAGGACCTGCTGCAGCAGAGCATAATGAAAACATGACTCGACACAAAAGAAGACCGAAAGGAGATAGTCAAAAGAAGTAATAAATATTTTGACAGATCCTCACGTTGAATTTTATGGCATTATATTATCTGTTTCCAGTTGGGGCCTTGAGTTGAAGAGGTGTTTTATATTTATTTTCGAGACCATTTGGTAGGACGACCACGTGGTAGTAGCAGATAGAAGAGCGCCACGGTAAGCCAACAATGTCGATGATCAAAGAGATGACCATAGCTCTTGTCGCGAGTGATGCAACATAGTGCTTCCGAGATAGTTTCAAATACGTGATTGATATGTAATTAACACAGTTACTTTGTTCTCGATGGTAACTATGGGTGATGTGACTCGTTGTAGAACAGCTTTAAATGGAGCTTTTAGCAAATATCAGAGTTGCGCAATATCAGTCCTGTCAGGTGACTACTGATATTGCACCATCGTCACTATCACTTCAGGCTGTTGAATATCAAAACGATAACGGCAGGTAACGATCTGATATTGACCCGCACAAACGTTTACAAACGTTGGATCCACTTGTCGATCTTCGATAAAGTTGTAGACAATCTCCTAACAGCGGTGCACGACTTTTCGTAGTTCTTCTTATCACGAACTGAAATGCACTGCCCTATCCTAGGCCCTATCGTTCTAATTCATCAATAAGCAGCCACTGTTGCGCACGTCGTTATTATTTCAGGATTGGCAGTTCCACAAAGAGCCTAACGCATAGGAACTATTCACAAGAATGCTTGCAGTGCCACCTAATGGCAAAAATCTAGTATTTGTCTTTTGGTCGTTTTTTTTAAACAAAATTTAAGCTTGTTCATCAATTTCATTAGACTTGATGGAAACCAATATTTTAGTGGAGCTTGTGGGTTACAAAGAAAAGCACGTTCAGAAAATAATCTCCTGAGCTTTTTCAAGTTTATTTTTTCATATAAAGTTAAACCACTCTAATGCACACTGAGGATGTTAGGACCAATGAAACAGTTAAAAAAGGGAAAATCCGGTGACTTGTTCTCACGGTAAATCGAGACATACAACACCATTCCATTTTTATTTCTATAGATTTCTTCTGTAATAATGTATTGCAATTGAGAAAACGTTAAAATATTTGAAGTTTTTATATTTGCTGTTCACAGAAAAATTATGTCATTTTGTTGACCTTCTCATTCACCAGCAGAAAACTGCCGCCAGTTGATTACAAATTCGCTAATTATATGCTATTTGCCTCCGGTTCCAATAATGATCACAGGGTGTTAATTACGTTTCTCTTTGTAGGTACATCCCCACCAAAAGGCCACCATGAAGGCACATCACCTTATTTCGTATTTTTCCTTCCCTTTTTCTCATTTGAATTCCGAATGAGGCTCCTCAATGGAGAAGGTTTTCCCATGCGTTAACGATCCAAAAAGGGGTCTCATAATTATGTGACATTGCACGAGATCATTATCGACGCTCAAAACTGAAATTCAGCTGCGTTTAGTGTTTCCTCTTGTTTTATGGCTCGATGTGTACTGCATGGGCTGTCATTCCGAACATCGAACGAGAATGTATATAATATGCACAATATTTATGGTTTTTTTCATAGGGTCTATGTCGTGAATACATGAGTTAAAAATAATTAAAACTCAATCAAATCGAAGGTAGATCACCTGACAGACGGTAAGTTAAATTTGATGATTCTCTAGTTCGAAAATAGTGAGATTGTCACACTACTGGTTCAAACATTTTCAAAAAGTCACTTTTAAGCTTTAAAAATTTTAGTGATGATGATAATTCGTGGTTAATCTTATACCTATGTACAAGAAGAAACCTTTTTTGCATCCTACTCTTCGTCAACGACTGCTACGATCAGTTCACTGCCCGTGCAATCACAGCAACCACAACACAACACCATCGTGCCGCTGACGGTGGTGACTACGATGATGTCAACAGAAAACCGCGAACACTCGCTTACTATGGTGGGAAAATTTGAATTTTAACAATGGGATCATGATGTAGTGATAAAAAACCTGAGCGACCCAACCAACATCATCGGATCGTTGGGAACAATATCGGAACTTTAATCAACCTTTCGTAGAGTGTCCTATCATCGATTCTGTATGCAAGAAGCACGACTTCATATCGCGGATCTCGCTCGCTTCCCGTTCACGGATTCACATAGAGGGAGAGAGACCCCTAGCCAGTTTTCAAAGGTAACAAGCTTCGAGCGAGGAGAAAAAAGTTAACGCTGAACACGACTTTGGAGGACGACGCGTGAATTGGCGACGGGGACGATCCGGAGAAAGGATCGTGTGTTTAACCTCGAAATAATGATCAAAAAATAATAATAATCTGCATATCTGCTGCAGATACGAGGGTATCCTCAAACTGAAAATGTGTTGAAGAAAAAACGGTGGAGCTAAAAAAACATTTTTCTTCATGAAACTACAAGCATGCTGGCGTACAATATCCGCACATGAAAGGGTTAACCAAAGACAAAAGAATCTGTTGGCTTTAATCAAGCATACGATTGATAAACAAAAAGAAGAATGAGTGTATATTATTTTTAATCTCGAAGTTGAGATCGATGATTTTGTATGGGAAAATATGGGAAAATTAACTGAAACGTTACTAGTGAGCATGTATCATCATCATCGTCGTCGTCGTCGGACGTAGCAGGCGATGTTTTTATTTTGTGATCAATGATCTGGGACGAGTATGTGTGCCTGTAAGGTACACTGAAGATTGATGCCTCTTTCAACGATTGTTTTCTTTTAGCTTAATTTCACAACTTGATTACCAAATGTATAGAAAGAAGGGTGTATGATGATAGCAGATTCATGTTAGCATATTGAACAGTGGACAACGACGCACGGCACATCAAGCAATCTAGTAGGCGTCACGAATCACACCTGTGTCACAGTTGATTGGCCCTCACGTCCAAGCTCACGTCAGTCACAGTCAGCAATGTCAAAGTGTAGGAGTGCATTCCCGCCAGTGCTGAAAAATTCATTTCGTTATATTGCGCATTTCCCACCCCACTGGACCCCTTTCGCAGTTAGTATAAGTGCGGGATCGTGAATAAAACTGCGATTTTGCATCGAATCGTGTCGGTGTCTTCTGCGCACTTATGCATTACAATGTGCTGAATAAGTGCGCAGAAGACACCGAAACGATTCGATGCAAAATCGCAGTTTTATTCACGATCCCGCACTTATACTAACTGCGAAAGGGGTCCAGTGGGGTGGGAACTGCGCAATATCTAAATTCAATCACCTACAGCTCATTTTAGAAGCTGAACCTGAGAATATGGTATATGGAAAACTTGTGCAGCTAAACCAGTTCTGCAAGAAAGTCACGGAAAACCGCTATTTTTCGAATATTTAAGGTAAATGTCACGGACTAGCTTCGAAAAATGCTAATGATATTCACGGTGAATATCATTCAGAATTTTTCAAAGGTTGTCCGTGACATTTACTTTAAAAATTCGAAAAATTGCGGTTTTTCCGTGACTTTCTTGCAGAACTGGTTCAGCCGCACAAGTTTTTCATATACCATATTCTCAGGTTCAGCTTCTAAAATGAGCTGTAGGTGATTGAATTTAGATATGACGAAATGAAATTTTCAACACTGATTCCCGCAGCTCCACGTGCTCGCAATAAACCTAAAGCGCAGATTTGACGATCCTGCTTGATTGATTAAAGCAAAACCTTTAGATATGAATGTGGATGCCATAAGGCAATCCATGAGACAGATGCGATCAGCTGATTTTTTTTTGTTTACCATGTATTTTTGACAATCGATGATCGGGGTGACAGTTGAACACAAAGGAATTTGTTAAGCACTGACGACACTTGACGAAACTTTGTTAAGTTGTACTCACACTGTGTTTACAGTTTTGGCTGTCACCCCCATCGCGAAAAGTCGTCATGGATTGCCTTATTGTGTTTTTCTTGTTCGAAGTGTTTGTGTGGGAAATTGTAAAAATGTACTTTTGTGTTGTTTGTTTTCATAAGTGAAAACGTGTAAAGTTTAAACAGATCGATTGCAACAAAAATTACAAAAATCGTATATTCCGTAATTCCGTAATATTCCGTTGATTTGGCCTTATAGGGGCCTTACATTGTTTTGATTCTATATGGGATTTTGACGTTTCTTGGCCTTGTTGTTTACAAAATTTCTGTAAGAGTGAAAGAGAAGGGGAGAATTTCATGCAGTGCCCTATACAGGCTTGGAAGAATGTTTTACAATTTTAACCAAGTTTACAGGGTGTTCAGGTGGAGATTTGCGGGGATCTCAGGAGGCGACCAAGGTGTTTCAGAACATTACTGGGAGTTTCAGGGGGTTTCAGAGGAATTTCCGTGCATTTCAGAAGGGGTCATGAACTTCGAATTGTTTGTCAATGGTTTTCTGAACAGTTTCCTGAGGCTCTATGGAGATATCAGAGTGATTTCAGTCAGAGGCATCTCAGGGAGAACCAGTGAATTCAGTAAGTTTCAAAGAATTTCAAGACATCTAAGGAGGCCTCAGTTTCGAAGTGGTCAGGAATCTTATGGGGTTTTAGGGAGGTTTTAAGATGTTTCATGGCATTTCAGGGAGCTTCAGAGTGGTATCAAGACGTTTCGGGAGATTTCAGAGGGCTTCAGGGTGTTTAAGGGAAAGAGAGGATTCCAAGACATTTCAGAGCATTTCGCGAGGTTTCAGAGCATTACACGGTGTTAAACAGAGTGTTTTTATGGGTGTGTGGAGGCGTCCAAGGCGGTTCAGGACATTTCTAAGAGTTTCAGTGGGGTTTAGAAGAATTTCCTTGCGTTTAAAAGGAACTTATGATATTAGAGCAATATCCCAAGTAACAATTCAGAATCACTAATAAGCATGCCATTTTAACAAGTGTTTTATAAAAGCACCGACAGTTGAACTAGAGTATGTGTTGAAAAAAGTGTCGAATAAATATTTCATACAGCGAAAACAACACTTTTGTTCATTATATTTTTGTTAATTGAACAACCAATCGAACAGAAGTTTAAAGAAAGTTGTTAGTCAAATAGTGTTGTAATAATGTACGAAAACAAGCTGTTTCCGACACATCAGATGCCTTTATTCCAAATATTATTCACAGTGGAATAAGTAGCTTAAACATAGTTTAAGAATACTGTCTCAATCGTTTTGTTCAGCTTCTGATTGGCAGTGTAATAATATCACTTAATCACCATTGTTCGCCATGTTCACATTTGTAAACATGGTTGTTGATTAGGAGCCTAATAAGAGCATCTGTGGCTACATATTATTTGACATCAAACAATTCAAAAAATATCACGACTTACCTTCCACACTACACTGACCAACGGCAGCAAAACTACCGAGCTTGAAAACGGCAGCTGGCTCTTCTAACTAGTAGCTTCGAGAAGTTTCCCCCCTGATGGTTCCTTCATCGTGACACGGCATCAGCCTATCAATCTCGACCGGGTTCAGGATCCACTTTTTTCAAAAGATTCACAAGGAGATAAAATATTTTTCCTCCGTACACGAAATTGAAGTTCCGAACACAAAGAACGAATAACTTTATTGGGTTTGGGAAATGAAAATATGTTTAAAAAGTCAGCAAACTTGCAAAACAACACCGCACCGTAGCTAAGTGACAATACAGCTACTATTAGGCTCCAGTAGCGCTGCTGATGATCAAAGCTGGTTGAAGCCTGCTGGAGGTGGAGCTTCGTAGCCGTGCGGTTAGGGTCAACAAGCTTATAATTGCACCATGCTATGGGGTGAGGGTTCGATTCCCGCTTCGGGCGTTGAAACTTTTCGTGAGAACAGTTTCTTCCCCGTTTCCACTGGTGCATGCTCCGTTGTCCGTTGTCCAATGTAAAGTTTAAAACAGTCTGTACAGCCGAAAGCTGAAGACGTTGTTCGTGTCTTTAAAAAAAAGAAAAAAAAACTTTATTTACACGGAAAAAAGTTTGCGGACATTATTAATCAAACATTGATCAGCTTCAGTGTTGATGTAAACAATTAGTCGAATAACAAAACTTAAGCGATGTTTAAGCAACGCATGAACGGCAGCGTATTCGGATCAATGTTTAAATACTGTTTCAAATCTTCCAATTCATGTAGTCCTGATTGGAGAAGAGCAGATGCAGCCGGCAGTGAAGCAGTAGGTCCCGAGTTCGAGTCTTGTCATCGATGTGAGTTCAATCATAAAAATGTGATTGAAATGCGGTAATATAGGTAAATATAGGGCACTGCATTGTTTTGAATTTGTATGGGATTTTGTCGTTTCTTGGCCTTGTTGTTTACAAAATTTCTGTAAGAGTGAAAGAGAAGGAAAGAACTTTGTGCAGTGCCCTATGGCCAAATTATGTATTCACATATGAAAGAATACGTCGATGGAAAAATAATTTTTGCTTTCATTCGTACAGCTGTATTGAAGAAATGTTCAAGATACTTTTTGACAGCATTTGTTCAACCAAATGTAAACATTGACATGATTGCCATATTTTGATTGCATTGTGTTGGAATAATTGTCGTAGAAAGCTTGTTATTATGAACCCAGCAGCTAATTTGCTATAATTGTTTCTGAAATCTTTATTAGACGATTTTACAAAAAGTCATCATACAACTTGGTTTAATAAACGTTGACGAAAAGTTTCGGATATATTTGTAAATAGTAAAAGGTTTGAACGTTGAACAACAGATGTTAAACGATGGCACGATCATTGAATAACATAATATCCACAATGCTTATAGAACGGCTGTTGTTGAACAACAACTCCATTTCTGGGCTAACAAGAGTTGAACACCAGTTTCATCTCAACTAAACCCAATATAGTTCGACTTAAAGCTTAACATCGCTGCTTTGAGAAACATTTCTTAAACTGATAATTGTTTCTTGGGATTTGAGGGGTTTTAACGGGTTTTAAGGGGAGCTTCCGAGAAGAACCAATGATTTCAGGATGTTTCAAGACGTTTTAGGAGGCCTCAGTTTAGGGGTTTCAGGGAAAAAGAGGATTTTAAGGCATTTTATGACATTTCGTGTAGCTTCAGGGGATTTCATGGTGCTCAAGATTGGATTTTTGGGTGTCTCAGGCGTTACAGACCATTTCTGGAAGTTTCAGGGGGTTTCAGAGGGGCTCATGATATTTGAAGGGTTTTAAAGGGGTTTTAAGGGTAGCTTCCGAGGCTTCAGGGGTATTTCAAAGCATTTAAGAGAGAATTAGTGATTTAAGCAAGTTTCAGAAGAGTTTCAAGACGTTTTAGCAGGCATCAGTTTGGAAGTATTCAGGAGCCTCATAAGGTTTCAGAGAGGTTCCAAGATTTTTCAGGTGGCTTCAGAGTGGTATCGAGAAGATCACAGGGTGTCCAAGAAGGGATTTCAGGGCATTTCTGGGAGTTGCCGAGGGTTTCAGAGTGATTTTCGTACGTTTCAGAGAAGCTCATGAGGTTTTCAGGGGAGATTCAGAGAAGTTTAACCCTCTAATACCCAATCCCGCCTTTAGACGGGGTATAGTTTGAGCATTTTTGTAATTTTTGTTTCATGGAAAATCATTTTTTTTTTTATATTTTTGGCTGATATTTAGGACTGTCTTGTATATCTCAAATTAATTTTTGGTGTATTTTATAGCGTATTCACATTTTTTAAAAATCATTGAAAAATTGATGTTTTAGTCACCTTTTAGAAGTCATTGTTTATTTTGTATTAAATCGCTACAATTAACATATTTTAAATTTTTCCCAAATCATTCTATCCTTGTTTAATAGTTTAAGGAAATCGAATACACTCTAAAATTATTTTCCTTAAAATTACACGGAAAATAAAATTTTCAGTGAAAAAAATTTTAAATAATAATATTTCAACAATAATCATAAAATCTCAAAATGTTTTTATCTCAAAAAATCCGTTCCCCAAATTGGCTTCCAGGAAAAATATAAAAGTGTGGGGATGTTCAAAAACTAAAAATTAGAAAAATCAAAAACTAAAATTCACGATTTCGAGAATTAAAAAGAATTATCTTCCAGAACATGTTTAAATCGATTTTAGATGACGAAAAATGATATTTAGATCAAAATCAAAAATTTGGGTATTAGAGGGTTAAAAGGAGTTTCAAAGCGCCAGGTCGTTTCACGAGTCCTCAGGAAGTTTCAGGGGATTTATGGAGGTCTTAGAGGAGTTTCCAAGCATCTCAGTAGGTTTCAGGGGTCTTCTTGGAGCATCAGGTGGATTTAGGTGTAGTTTTCTAAAGGTCTCAGAGTATTTCAAGGCGTTTTACGCCATTTATGGAGATTTTAGAGGATTACAGGGTGCATCAGAGAGGTTGCATGGGGTCTAAAGCAGCTTTTAGGGCAGCCTGAGAGGGTTTCAGAGGGACTCAGTTTCATGATCACTAATTATGCTAGTAGATCCGATGACCTATACTCAAGGGAATTCTCGAACCCTTTGACAGTTCAATAAGCGATAGCTAACTACTTAAAATTCAAAAAAAAAAAACTGTCGATCTGACGACGAGCCCGAACCATATGGCTACATAGCAATGAAACTGAACCAGGCAAAGTGATGACTGCGATGGAGCCTAACTTCTATCGTTCCCATGGATACGCGGCGATGCTGTGCTGCTGGCTGCGTTTGGCATGGAAAAACGCAAAGCAAATTATGGCATCGCGGTGGTGCTGCTGGTTGGTGACATGGCAACACCGACCGCGACGACAGTCGTCCAGTTGAGCGAGAAAAACTTGTTGAATTGTTAATTATTTTCAAAGTATTGTCAAAGTGGACGACGACGAACGAGAGTCAAGATGGTGGTGAATGCGAGAACGCGTAGCCGGCGTGGCCAACATGGCCAACAAGCTCCTCGGGTTGCTTTGATGAATGAGAAGAATTGAGATCACGTCCGGCGCTGCGCTGGCTGGTTTGCTGCGATGGGGTTTGGCTGGTTGGTTGGTTGTGGCGCGGGAAACTAAGAAGAGTGTGTTGCAAGCGTAATTATTTATATTTTATTTTAATAAGAAGCTTGCTGTAAGGGAATACTGGCAATTTTATCATAATTAATTTATGTGAAGGAGAAATCGTTTGGATTTAATTACGCTAAGCCTGTAATTGGCGTGATGAGAACTGGTTCCGCGGTTTGTCACACGTTTGTTCAACTGTCGCCAAGTGATTTGCGTTGAGAAGCGTCTTAATGATTGTAAGCGATAAGTGGACTGGAAATACCATAACCGCTTCTAGGTTTCTAATTCTTTTTATTTTATTGTTCTTGTTTTCTTATGATTTCCACCTGACGTCTGTCAGTGCTCGATATCTTTCGGTATAATTTGCTCAAAATTTTCAATCCTAGTAAGCCGACGACCATACCTTATTGCAATTGCTTTAATCAGAACAATGCGCCTAAGTATCATAATTGTGGCAATAAAAACTTTTGTTTTCTCGCTCAGTGAGAAAATTGATTCCAGCGTCCTCGTATTTGCAGACGTGAAAAATTAATTAGATTTATGATGTCATTATCACAAAAGTTTATTCTTTTCTCCCTTCCGAAGCAATGTCACAGGGCTCTGTGACTTTCATATTCAGCACATTTCTGGCACATGAAACAGTGATAATAATTTTACTTCTTGAGAGCAATTATCAGCACTTAATATGGGATACAGTTCTCCTCTTCTTGTTGAGAAAATGTTTTATGGAATATGGTTCCACCTACAAGCCATTATTCGTTGAAAAGTCACGTTAAGAAAACACAGGAGACTATCCTTTGCGGAAACGTTGCATATGATATGTTTATTAGTATGGGACACGCTTGTATGGAAAAAATGAATCCTCGCTCCAGTCGACTTTTTAGATCCCATTTAGGTCCCATATGAACTGAACAAAATTTCAGCGCAATCGGTGAAACTATAATTTAGCGCAAGCGGTGCAAAGTTTTCATAGGATTTACTATGGGAAAAGTTACACTTTCAAACAAAAAATCCCAGAGGTCGCCCCTTGTCGCTTTAATTCAAATCGATCAATGCTTCTTGTAGAAAAAACATTTATGAAACTTTTCTTCGAAGACCGCAAAACAATTGGACGCTTGTGGAAAAAGTTATTGATTTATTACCAATTAGTGATCCAACGAACGGCTTTTTGTTTTGTTTTATTAGCAGCACTGTAGCTGCTGCCTTGGCTGCTGCTGTTTCTGGGGGTGGTGATGCCACCCGCCACCCCATACAGCAACGGCAGCAGCAGTGTTGCTGATAAAACAAAACAAAAAGCCGTTCGTTGGATCACTAATTGGTAATAAATCAATAACTTTTTCCACAAGCGTCCAATTGTTTTGCGGTCTTCGAAGGAAAGTTTCATAAATGATTTTTCTACAAGAAGCGTTGATCGATTTGAATTAACGAGACAAGGGGCGACCTCTGGGAATTTTTATCTGAAAGTGTAACTTTTCCCATAGTAAATCCTATGAAAACTTTGCACCGCTTGCGCTAAATTATAGTTTCACCGATTGCGCTGAAATTTTGCACAGTTCATATGAGACCTAAATGGAATCGAAAAAGTCAACTGGAGCGAGAATTTGATGTTTGTCCCATACTAATGTTTATTGCCTTCATTGGTGAATTCGGTATCAACTGGATATGATGGCCTCAAGGCTTCCGTAGTATAGTGAATAGACGAACGATCAACTATTAAGAACATTTTTAAATTCTAAATATGAATTCATTTACTAGTTGAGAATTAAGCAATATTCATGAGATTAGCTTATACTTCAACCTGCAATTTGAGTTTTTCTAGAGCTATGCAAAGACAGGTGAAGAAAGCAATTTATAGTCGTAACCGAAACATAATTTATATGCATTTATTGCCTATTTACGCATCTACCTTCCTATTTTCTTCGGTTTCTGATTCTTGTTTACTGCCTCGTGCTCAACCTGCTACTGTGAAAGAAACAAAAATGTTGGGTGTTAATTGAATTAATTATAGCGTTTGTCTATCTGTCTGTCTGTCTGAGACTGGAATATTTCTCTGTTTAGCAGGCTTTCTCAGTTTGGCTGCATTATTTGGGGATTAGTTATGATCATCCAAATGAGCTTCCCATTTCGGCGATAATTGGAAAATTATGAATGGGAATTTATGGTAGCATGCATGAGCCGTTACGATTTGACGAAGAAAATTACTAAACAATGTGGAAACAATTATAGAAAAGATGTATAATAATTCATCACTCTTCATCAGTTTAGTTAATTGAAAATAAAACTTGTTTCAAATTTTGTGAAAACTGTTTTGTTTACTTTTCAGCACTTCACTAAATAGATTAAATAACAGCGTAAGCCATGATTATCGAGTTAATGAAATGTTTCATGAAATTGCGATGGAATAATCCGAGATTACCTTGGTGATCGCGAACAAAGTATTCCCACAGACAAACAGACGTAACTCTTAGATCCAAGTAAAGTGTGAAGAATTAGCATTAAGTTAAAATTCACAAATACAAAAAAAAGCTAAGATTCAAGTAAAAAAAAATTGCCCTGTGCCTTTTTTATGAGCATACTGCCACCTGTTGGTAGAACCGCGCGAGACACTGTCGGCCTCGATGGATTTCGATTTTGACACATTCTACCGTGACGTTACAAACGTTTTGACGCCTTTTCTGACAAATTTTCCACAATAACTCGTAAATTCGACAGTAAATCCTCAAATATTTTTGCACATTCGGATTCCTTGTAAAATTTTCAATAAGTTTAATCTGGTCAACAGTTAGTTTTCATTGGAAAACCGAACCAAATGTTAAAAATGGAAATTAGTAGCGTGATGTTACAACGTTGTATCGTCAAAACGTTGTAATGTCACGGTAGAATGTGTCTTTTACGTTTGACACACACACACACAAACACACACACACACACACACACACACACACACACACACACACACACACACACACACACACACACACACACACACACACACACACACACACACACACACACATACACACACACACCACACACCACTACATAAATTGCAACGTGTACACTGGCAAACGTCAAAGCGATCGAACACTAGCGCCTCTTATGGAACAATCGCGGAAATCAAATGAAATTTGAATTGATCGTTAAATGCACATGGTTGGAGGTGCATAAATTAAAAAAAGGTATATAAAGAGGGGAACTTGTGCATAAATTAGGTTTCAATTCATCATTCAACAGTCAGAACCGAAGTTCTAACCAAAAACAGCGAGGTTCTGTGTCCTCCATTTCCTCTCTATCCTCTTCAACTCGTCTCTATCTCCCAATTGCACTCTTCACAAGCTCAGTGTTTTGGTGTGTAACTTGTCGCATAATACACTACTTCAACCATTTGGGTTGGCGGTTCTTTCTCTAGTGTTCTCGCATCATAAATAGAGTGGAGTGTATTTAGGTCACTCGCCTGTGGTGTTCGGATAGTGACCCGACACATCGCTGCGGTTATCGTGTCCGTTAACCCGTTCGTGTGCGGTCATCCTTCCATCTTGGTTCAGCGTCGGCCACCCCTTTCAGGCTACCATAAGGATTTCGTTTTCCCTCTGGTAGTGGGTTTCGGAAGTAGCGTTGATGGTGGCGTAGTACCTGACGGAGAAAATTGCACGGCACTTACGGACACTACCTGCACTATTTTATAACCAAATACCATACAAATTTTAACAAAATCCCAAAAATCACTCCACACTGAACTGCGAACACTAACAAACCTTTAAAGGGCGTTAAAAGGGGTTTGAAGGGTGTTTCAAGGCATTTCAAAATAATTTCAAAGTGGTTCAGGGGGTTTCAGGAACATTTTAAGAGTGTTGCTAGAGGTTTTAGGGGCGTTTGATAGAAGTTCAGGGCCGGTTCAAGGGATTTTCAGGTGCGTTTTAGAGGGTTTCTGGAGCCTATCAAAGGCATCGAAAAGGGGTTTCAGAGGCTTTTCAAATTGATTGTGATGATTTCAAGGGCGTTTTAATTGGATTACGGAGGTTACAGGGGCGTTTCGAGATATTTCAGGTCATGGTCGTAACATAGGGTTTCAAGAATATCCTAAATCTATGGGCATTTCAGGGGCGTTCTAAAAGTTATTTTAATGGGGTCTCTGAAAATCTTCTGAAACTCCCTTCAATGCCTCCGAAAACCCCTTAGAACCCATATAACCCCATGTAACGTACCAGGGACCTTCCGAAACCCACGAAAACGCCTGCGTAACGCCTCTGAACCCATGTAACGTATCTGAGAACCTCCGAGACCCCCAAAAAACGTCTCAACAGAAGGCGTTACGCTGAATCCCGCCAAAAATGTTCTGAAACGTCCTGGAATGTTTCATAAAAGTCATATTTTTCGTATATTTTACGTTACCTATTATTCTATTTTTAACAAAAATAAAAATCCTAGAAACCTTCCCACATTTTTTACGCATTTTGATAAAATTTGATTGAATCCAACTGATAGTTAGTAATTTACTTGAATTTTTATTCAAAAACGTAAAAAAATGTGAGGTTTACTGACCCATAGAATTTTAATTATAGAAGTTGCGTAATTAATGAATGCGTTTTTTTAAACAAAAAAAAAATAATTAAAAGGAACAGCACTTAACACGATTCTCTTTTTACATATAGGTAATACACTAACAAGCCTAGGTTTATCATCATCAGAAACAACTTAATATTATAAAAAAAAAACAATCAAAACTAATGAAGAAATTTACCTAAGTTACAATGTACAGATAGTAAACATAGATCCGCGATGATGAATCCGTTGAATCCAAACGAACTGTCAAAATCTGTATCAAAACGAGCGTCACGATTTCAACAACACCACTGAAATGCATGACGTCATATTCAACCGTCGCACTTTTGAATAATACGCTTGAATATTTTACTCGGTGATGTCCACGTCTACTCTACTATCAATACACTGAAAGACGGTTTGCGGTAATGGCCAGCATAAAAATGTTTTCAGATTTACCATGGCAAATCGTCATCATCGACCAACAAACGCTTCTTGTGTGCATTTTGTTACCGCTCACATCAACCGGTTCGATAGCCTAGTGATAGCGTGTGAGCCTAGTAATCTCAAGGTTCTTGGTTCGGATCCGGTTGCCAACAAAAACATATTTTAATTGTAAATCGGGTCCATGGTAGAATTGAAAACATTAATCTGTTGAGATGAAATGAAACTCAGTCTGCACAAATTTAGTGGCGTTGTGTATTTAAATTGATCCTGCAGAATAGGGCACTGCATTGTTTTGATTTTGTATGGGATTTTGAAGTTTCTTGGCCTTGTTGTTTACATAATTTCTGTAAGAGTGAGGGAGAAGGAGAGGATTTCATGCAGTACCCTATAGGTAATTCAACCGCAAGTCGTTTTTCAGTATACAGCAGACGTTCGATAAGTGCGACATGTTTACGGTTTACTTACCAAATGAAATTCGATAACTGGAACAACTGACAGACGTCACATAACCGTCAGTTGTTGCGGAATGCAACCAATGTGCATGCGAAAAACAAATTTGACAGGAGGTGGCGTCCTAACCCGTGAAAATCAATATCATCATCAACATTGTTGTCACTGCGTAAAATGGCTCATTAGTTCATGATGTAATCCTGTCAATTTTTGGTGAACAAAACTATTATTATCTTCGCACCACAAAATCGAAGTCGCGACTCCGCGCGGCTTGCGAAGTTACAGATGCGAAGTAAATTTGAACCGATTGATGGCATTGCGCATCATTCAGCTAATTAAGAGTTACAATATGCACTCATCCGAATCGAGTTGCGACACATAAAAGTGGTTAAAACTCAATTTTCGTACCCCAGGTCACTTCGGATTTCAACCAGAAGCATAATATTTATTGGTGAGCGGGTATTAGAAGATGTCCCCATATACTCCATGGATAACTAATGGGGGGAAGAGGCCCACGCTTGTCCACGGAGAGGGGGTGGGGGTCTGCCAAATGTTCACGTTGACTTTCAGAATTCGAACATGCATAATTTTTGCGTGACGTAATTCTCTAGTTCGCCACTACTTGGCACCAGATAATTCAGATGTACTGCAAAGCTGCTGAGATTCCTGTGGATTTCAGCAGTGTTCCAGGGATTTCAAGGGATTTCAGAAGATTTCCAGAGGGTTTTAGGGAATTGCAAGGTTGATCCAGGAGATTACATGGTGTTTCATGTGTCCAAGGATTATTATTATTATTGGCTCTTTATTATGGGGATTTTCAGCCCGAGGCTGGTTCATCCCCGCGTGTCCAAGGATCCCGCGGTCATTCAATGCTTTTGGGACATTCTTTAAAAATACACAAAGCTTGTTCTATAGCCAGGACTTCTTTTTTTTCTGTTGTTTTTAGCGAAACGTCCCATGTGACACACAACCTGAACCTCTCAATTCTCTAATGAGCATGATCCGAAGGATTCATACAATTATTGCAAAGAGTAAAAAAGTGATCGATTCACAATTGGAAAGCTTCGGCAGTTACGATAAAGTGCATACCCAAAAACTATATAAATAAAGAATAGGGCATGCAATATTTCACTTCCCGTTTGCCGGCAAACAACAAAAGCATATATTAAACGACGTCATTGCATTGCAGTAAAACTCGAAAAAGAAGGAGCGCTATCCCAATATTAAAATGAAAACAAATTAATTAATCATTAAGCTGCACAAAGCTGAAATTCTGTAATCAAAGTTGGCTTGCAAAAAATGTCGAAATTTAACCAACAAATAACATTCTGGGCGGAACTTCTGAACCAGACTCCGTATAATCGAGTCCGATCTGTATTTATTTCTTTATGATTTTTTTAGTAAAGTCACGATTCAATTAGGTCTAGAAAGAGTGCTCTACTCAGCTCACTTGGAAAGAAGTGAACATAAACTGTTATAGCGCACTGCATAGAATTCTCTCCTTCTCTTTCACTCTTGCAGAAATTTTGTAAACAACAAGGCCAAAAAACGTCAAAATCCCATATAAAATCAAAACAATGCGGTGCGCTATGAAGGATGTATTCTCAATTTAGTTGAAAATCGTAGTTTTTCACTAGCGAAGTTGGATTTTCCTCCAAATCCATGCGTCGGACCTAACTTCGGAAGTGGTGCGCTGTATAGTAAACCTGGTCCGCTATACAGCGCACCACTTTCGAAGTTAGGTCCGACGCACGGATTTCGAGAAAAATCCAACTTCGCTAGTCGAAAATTCCGGGTTCCAACTACACGGACAATATTCGTTTTGCTTATGTACGTGGCCTACTGTGGTGGGTTATGATTATTTGCTTAAATAGCAAATTACATAGTGGACGAATCTACCGTATATTGGGCTAAAACCTGCATTTAAGCAGCCCACAACGGCTTATTACTTGGGTACATTTGAAGTTGCTAGATGAAATCCTAGAATTTTTCATTTTTGCTGGATTCAAAAGGTTCGATTCGCTCAAATTTTCACCAATGATTCCAGAAAGGAAATCAGAACTCCTGATTCAGGAGTTGATCGTAAAATTCCGCAGCACACAGAAACTCCGCACTTCTTGAGATTTCTGTCTTACAGAAATTCCATTGAAAATTTTATCATACAGGGTGACTGTTGAACACAGAATGAATTTGTTAAGCAAATATGACACTTGACGAAACATTTTGAAGTTTTACCCACACTGTGTGTACACTTTTATCTGTCATTCCCAGGGCGATAAGTCGCCACGGATAGACTCATTGATAACTTTCTAATTATCTCGCAATGCAGTTGCGCAAGCAGTTGCAGCTACAAGGCGTGTTCTGTAATTTATGGCTAGGGTAATTGTTCCCATCGTTGTGGTAGTACCTATTGTTGCGGTAATGGCAATTGAGCACTTTTTCGACTGAAATGTTACCAAAAGGTATTTTTAATAGATGTATGGTGCTTAAATTATGAGATTTCACCATTTGTTTGCTTAAGATTTGCCCAAAAACCTATTTAAAAAAAATATTTTCCTAAATGTGTTTGCTGCTGTGTTCCTATTGTTGCGGTAGTGTTCCTAATGTTGCGGTATCCCATATGATTTCAATGGGATACCGCAACAATAGGAACAAAATACCGCAACATTAGGAACACATACCGCAACATTAGGAACACAATGTTCTTTCAGATAAAAACGAATAAAATGCTCATAACAACATAAAAGTGGCAATATTTCGTTATTTTCCCGTAGATTAAGGATGGATTTTATTATTTTCAATTCAATCCATGTAAAAAGTTTGCTTGGGGCGATACAATTGTGGTTCAAACATGAACCCAGCGCTTAACTCCTCCATGATCGGATCAATTACCCTACCTTTTCTTCCTGCATGGATGGTGTGCAGCTGCTAAGGTAACGGTTTAGAACGCTTATCCACTCATTTACAGATGTGTGTGTGTGTGTGTGATCCAACTAACCCCCACTGTCCGGCAGTGGTATTATGGAAGAGAGTTTTCTGCAATATCATTTTGATGCTTTTGCAAAAAGCTTTAGTCCGGGAGTTAGAAGGTGATAGCTCTATCGCAGATTCAGAGACCCATTTCAGAATGGCTGGAGAGACACGTCCATTCAGAAGTCACTTTCACTTACAATAAGCCCCGCATGTGTACATTACCGTTATCATTTGGATAATGATAATGTAAACACACTTCCTGATTCAAAGAGAATCTTTGAATCTGGCGCGTATTTAGTTCATTTTGTTGTAGTAAAAGTAATCGGAACATTCTCACCGGAATCCATCCAATCCAAGGTAGCGCTGCCATCACCAAGGCAACGTCTTTATTGTGCAGTCAGGCTTCCTCTTCGTCTCGCCACCGTTGCGCTTGCAGTCAGTCATCATTTGAACTCACGTCACTTTAGCTCCCACGAAATTATGAATGTTGAGCCACACGGGATGATACTAATCCCTCGCGAACCACTGATGGCATGGTGGTAGTTTAATAGCCACATACGTAAAAAAAACACGGAACAAAACTGCAGTCATAGGGAATGAAAAACTACCGGAAGACGTAGCGCCATTGACCGCTCTACGTGAAAACGCGTAATAGACGGCACATTCCTACACTCTCGAAACGAATTTCAGCACCGTTTCAGAATCCGAACTACTTTAGCAGTGGCATTCAAACACACACAATCTTTGAAACCCCCCACTATCGCACGAGTCATTTGGAAATGATGATTATTTTCCAAATCAACAAATCCACTGTTGAAATTCTCACAGAACAAGCACTCTTTCACACGCGGAAGCTATCCGGATGGCGTAGCACCGGCCAAACCGTCGGCAGAATCACAAAAAAAAATTGGCGAACGCGAAAGAACCGCGACGAGCAAAACAAAACACGTCTGCACGCGGCTACGCCTACTGCCATCCACTCATTTACAGATCATTAGAAATCCTTCATAAGGATGATCAAAAATCCTCGGCTTTATTTGGTTTCATATCCAATTTGTAAGTTTCAGAACTCAGAACTGCATTTTCAAGCTTTTCGTATATTTCTATTTCCTTTCACAGTCTACTTTGAATCATTAATTCTAGGTTTTCCAGTTGTTTCAATGAGCATGCCTTGACTTTTGTGAGCATCACTAACATCCAGCAGGCATTCGTCAGATGTGGTGTTGGCGTAAATATCCTATCTCCGAATGGCGTGCCAGTCAATGATGAAAAAATAGATAAAATCATTCAATTCTTTCTAAAAAAAAAGCGCGGCACACTCTATTGAAACGGTACCGAATAGGGGTAGCGCAAGAGCAGACTGTTGACGATTTTATATCCCTTTTCCTCTGCGTGTGTCCCTTCCAGCCTGTGTCGGTAGCACGTGCGTAGTTCACTTCACTTGGATAGCGGGAACATGTAGCGGGATGATGATGTGAATCGAAAGGCGTGTAAACAACTTTCGCTTAATGGTGGTTTCTCTGGAGGAACCCTTCTGGGTTGTTATTTCAAACGATCGTGAAACATCCCGAATCGAGAGAATTGAGACGCGTGCGCGTGGCAGATGCCGTGATGTTGATAAAAATGACGCACATGGTCTTTTTTTTCTACCTAGACCATGCGAGGCTAGATTCCGTTAGGTTCGAAAATTTATGAATGGGTGTTTGACAGGATCAAGGCAGGCGATGCAATGCTGGAGAATGAGGATCTGTAATGGCACATGACACTAGTTTGCAATGTGATATAAGTAAGGTGAAGAGATAATTTTGTGTAATACACAGTACTTTGCTTGTGTTAGTGCGCGGTCTTATATTTTTCATAGCAACCCGTAGAATCTTGACAACGCTTGACGTCATACGGTCAGTTGTTGTGATATTCAGAGCCCGCCCACTGCCCACTACCCCTACATTGTGTTGTTACCAAGGGTGATTTGCGTGTTATTTTTTCAAACATAAACAAGGGCAAGTTTAGCAGCGGTTGAAAAAATGGAGAGTTTGCTAAATTTTATTACATTTTTGTTCTATTTTAGGTTAAAATGCACCAAGTTTCGACCTTCAACGATTGCTTGCAACACGCAGAATATATGAATTCTGAAAAATGGCAGTTGATTGGCTGATGGCAATGGTTTGATGCCTCGTTATACGGCACAAAGTTTTTTTTTTGACTCCACCGTTCAATAGGACCTGGAAAAATGAAATTCCCCAAAATAATAGTGCTGCAGATTTTAAATCTATAGGGGACACGTAAAGGGAGTAAGTAAATTAGGAGCTTTCCCCCAGTTTTGTTCCAGTTGTTTTATGCTTTCGAACGCACCAATCACTGTGGTGGTAAGGTGCAGATTGAGGGTAAGGCAACACGACCCAAACATGCTTATTGTTGAGCTTGTATGACGTCACCAACCCTCCCCTCAAAAGTTGTTTATTCCCAGTCCCTACTAACACAATCAAAGGATGAGTTCCTCCACACCTTCTTTATATCACATTGACTAGTTTGTACCAAGCATGCTGTTCATCAGGCACATTGGCCAGATTGCAAATGAAGCTATCTGTTTTAGAGTTTTTTTGTTATTGTTCAAGCAAAAGCTACATTACATTGATAATTCACTGGCGTATGCAACTTTGTCTTACTCACTCTCCTAAACAAACACGAGAAATAGAAGGATGGAAGAAGGGCCACTTTCCCCTGCCTACGCTAGTGAGTGACAGAATAGTAGTTTACGCAACAAAGTGCAGAATGAAGACTTTTACAGCACGAATCGTACCGTTATCCAACGAGGCTTACGACGAGTGCTGTAAAAATCGAGTTCTGTACCGAGTTGCGTACAACGTTTTTTTTTTGTAATTTCATAAATTACCGCTTGAGGATCCTTTTTAACAAAACTTTTTCATCAAACTGCACACTGATGTTCACTGTCATGTTTAAGAAAATCTGATCATAGTAGGTTATACTGTGCAGTTGTCACAATTTTTCAAACCTGCGTCCAGAAAACATCAAGAGTTGATCAAAACTGAAAACAGTGCTGTAATGTTTCATTACGCAACGAAAATCAGTGCTGTAATGAACCATTACAGCACTACTAATTTGGTGTAGAAAGGTAGGCGTTTTCCTGGCAGATGTGCGGGAGGTAAAATAGCCTATTACGATGAGAAATTACAAAAAATAAAAATATTACAGAATGCAAACGTTTCGAAGGAATTGATCAAGGGATTTCAGCTTATTGCGCGTTGTTAATGCACCGGTTTTTTTTATAAAATATTTGTGCAACTGGGAAAATAGTATGAACTATTTCTGTTGAAGTCTATTAACTTGTTAAAATACATAAGAATTGTTTTGAAACAAGAGGATTCTAAATAACTTCACCATATTCTTTCGGGTTATTAGCTGTGAGCTCCAAATCCTTACACAGCTCGGATTATATCTAAATTAGTTTTCTGTTCGTTGTTAGTGAAATACACATAAACCATACTCAACGAAATGGATTCAACAAAAAAGCAAAATTAAGATAAACATCTTACATTTCCTTTCCAATTTCACTTTTTTTTTCTGTTTATTCTAAACCTCAATCCAAAAAAAATGCATCCTCCGAAATTCACTTTCCAGCTTGCAGCTCGATTAAGCGCTGTTTGCAGTTCAGAAGGAATTTTTCCGCCTATCTTGATGCATGGGAAATTCCTTGCCTGAATCGCCCAAGAAACCGTTTTTCTTCGATCACAGTACGCAGTTGCGAAGAAATGACAGTTCAAATGGCAGTCACCGTGGAGAGTTTCTGCCAGGAATCGTTCAAGAAGTTTCTTGAGCGATTCCTTTCAAACACCAAACTAGGCTTTATTTTGAATTCAACCGAAGAAAAAAACGAATTCGATTTTATTTAGATATGTACCCTTGCTTCAACCAAAGCAGCCCGGCGGTTGACGCTGCATTATGATTTGACAATATATACCCTTCGGTTGCCTTGACAGCAGCTTAGATTTCTCTTTCATCGGTTTTCTAAGACATTCACGGCCAAATTAAATCTTTAACATTATATCTCTTTCACCGGAGCTGCGGCAGCATGCTGGTATTTTTTTCTTTTTCTCGCTTGTGCTGATTAGTCATTATTCGACGAGACGCAAGAAACGTCAAGACACAATAAGAAATCGAATCCGCATCCTTTTTTATATCCATTTGTGCAATCCCAACAACCCCTTGCTGGATCGAAGAAACCTTTGAACTTGAATCGAACCATGACAACAGATACGAACATCATCAAACAGGGGGAGTAATGAAAGTAAAACCGTCGCCGTCAACCTTGTGCGTGCGGATTCCGCAAAGCAGTGCCTACTGCAGTTGTACCGAAGCAAGCAACGCGTGCTGGCATCATCGGGTTGAACGAGGTCTAAATAGCGTTGCTGCTAAAATATGGTGTTTGTTTTTGTTTTTTGTATGATGGATGCAGAGCATTTGCAGCTGCCTGTCAATTACTTTATGAACTGAATTTATCAGGAAATGAATGAAGTCGTTTCTGAATATCTCATATTGAGCTTCTTCTGATCGGTTGAATATTTTTAAAATAAAATACCAGGGTAATTAGCGATTCTCTATTATTTATATAAAGTAAGCTGTAGTAGCTCTAGTTGCTATTATTTTTGAAAAAAAAAACAATCATATTCCGTTTTTATCATCCCAAAAGTCATCGTAAAAGCATAGAAGGCCGTAAAACCCAGCATGGCCAAAATAGACACCATGCTTTTACCCATTGTCTTTCATTTCTGCATTTTACAAATCAGAGTTGAAAAACAAGCCAATGAGCAGGCGCTGATTTACATAAACATGATAAACATTGCACCCCTTTTTATGGCGTCTGTCAATTTGAATCGGTATTCATGTGCCACCGCTTCCACGGTAATCGCATCGGCTGCTACGATTGGTTTAAAGTTGTTTACCCTTCGTTTGAATTTATAGAACATGAAGGATGCGCGATGAATGGAAATTTGAATGGTAGTACATAATTAGATTTGTTGGGTTGGTTTTTTTTTTAAATTCATGCTTCAAGTGTCATGTGTAAATTTTAGGAAGTTTATTCAGATAGATATTTTATCTCTTCCATCAATCAAACCACTATCACTTCTTGATCTTCAAAATATGATATTTTTGTTTTTTCTCCTCTCTACTCGGGTTAGAATTGGCTTCTTTAGTGGTGTTGAGATAATTCCATATTCTGAATCTGCATGCCAAACTGAACCGAAATCCAAATTTTCATCAATTTTGGAGCCCGGGAACCTATTCAAAAATCAATTTGAAATTTGTATGGGAGCGATTTGTCGAATCACCCCTCGTCGCATTTTGTACTGAGCGGAGCTGTCAAGCAGTTGCCCAGCTGTCAAAAGGTGATTTAAAAAAATCTCTTTGAAATTGATTTTAGATACCAAAATAAAGTTCTAAAAATCTGAAAAAAATCATAGCGGCTCAGAAAAAGGTGCTCTTTCGTTTAAAAATAAAAAATCATTGAATTTTTCTTAATTTAAAAACCCAATTGGCAATAAAGTTATGCCTTACACCCAGATGGAAGCAGATCTTATCTGCGGTGCCCTCCAGGCTAAGTCTGATTACCGAGAAGAGCGAACCCAAAAATTAGAATAATCACAGACTGAATCCGAAGGACGTTATATTTCCCCTCGTTCCTTGTTGATGCAGTTGTCACTTCTCAGAAAAACCCATTAGCATACAGGCAAGTGCGTATGTGCAACGGCTGGTTACTTCGATTCGGACGTGAGTCTTCCTTTCATATCCTTCATGCAAATTTGCCTGCTTGGATAAAAAACAGAGAATCGAAAACAGAGGACACCGAACAAAAGTCTATGGTAGGGATTAATATTTGATTACATATAATTTCGATGCAAAACCGATACATCGTAGCCGTAAAGTATGCATTTTATTTCTGCCCATCAATTATAGCTAATAACATCCTTGTGAGCCGCGTTCCGGTTCGTTCCGAAAATAAAAAAAAAAAATCCGGACGTGCTGAGATTTGTTTGTCTTTGGTGCGATGGAACAACGTCATTATCATCGATGCGGAAGAAGGGTCTTATTCGAAAGCACAAGTTGAATTTGAATCTTATTTAGCAAAACGAGTACCATTTGAAGAAATTTATCTCTTTGATATCAAAGCGTCTTTCACATCACCGAAGCTTTGCCTTAATAATATAACTGTAAAAAGTTAGAGGTTTTCTACAGTATAGAATGTAGTAATGAGGGTGCTCTTTTTTGGACCGAAAATTCTCACACAAATTAGCTTATTTACTTTGTAGAATAATTGAACCTTATCTAAAGCTCGATCTACTCCAAATGAATTCCTATGGTTAGCTGTGGAAGAGAAACAACAGTTAGTAAATGGCCCGAAGCGATCCTCTTGCATGCATTTATGCATACATTTCCTTTGACACACTCCAGACTGCATCTCCTCGTCAGCGTAATTAAGCGTTAAATATGGCCATCTGAAAGTGTGCATAAATTTTCTAAGAAAACGATGATACAATCTTGTGTGATGCAGGCGCCACATTGTGAATATGAATTGATGTAAAAAAAATGTGTGACGCTTATTTAACTTGTACGAATGTTTTGCACTCAAGTAGGCGTAGCGTTCTTGATAACTAGGTGCATATATCACTATACAATGCGCAGCCTACTACAGGGTAAAAAACCCATCCGAACCGGGAAAAGATCAGATAATAAAAGAAAAAAAAACGTTTCTCACACAATCCGTGTGAAAACATAAGTTTCAATTTTGCACAATCAAAATAATTGAATTTATCTCGTGCCACCGATCTCCACTCACAGTGCGCTGCTGCATCCAGGAGTCCAGGAGCATTCCAACATTTGCATGTGCAAGGACCATATGGCACGGCACGGATTCGTTCGACGGAGAACGATCTCCAGCCAGACCACACAACGCAACGATCGCGTTACGTTATCTGAGACAAACGTATGAGCAACATTACGTTTAATTAGTTTCTTGTTTTCTTCTGTTCGGGGTTTCCATTCATACTTTCTGGTTCGGGTGCGCAATGCAATCTCGGTAGGCTGTGCAACCAATATTTCACATGGGTCACTCGATGATTCCTTGTGCGGCTGAGGTGTGGAAACAATGGCCTCCTTCGTTCTGAACCCTCGTGTGAAGCACCAGAAACTGGAGAGGAAGTTGGCATTTAGCAATGCTCGTCGTAATCGTGACCGTAAATCGTAAAATGGCGATATAATTGCTATTTACTTGACAAGTACTCGATGTGCAACTTGCACAGTTCAAGCAAGTAGCACGCGATATTTGAAGGAATCGTTATCCGCTTTAAATTTTCATTCATAAAATTGAAAAACAGGCTTTGGTGGTTCGAAAACAATGCCATCCGAAACATATCCTACAAAGCTGAAAACCTGAAGGTCAATCAGGGTGTTTCAGAGGTTTTCACATGGGTTACAGAAGGGTTCAGAGATGCTTCAAAGAATTTTATGGGAGCTTCAAAGAATTTCAGGGAGCTTGATAGAGTTTGAGAAAATTCAAGTGGATTTAAGGTGGTCTCAGAGGGTTTTGGAGGGCCTCAGGTGTTTTCAGGAGGTTCAGAAGATTTAATCATGGTTGAGGTTATGCGCAGCCTTCGAATTTCAATCTAATTAATTTTGCTTTTTATGTTTTGTTTTTACTATGACTAGGGTGCGATAGGTACGCACTACCTAAGAAAAAGTGTTTCTACAAAAAAAAAAGAAAAATAAGAATGAGACCGACGAATGTCGTCGATATGTCAAATGATTGTATAGTTTTCATACTTTACAGGAAAAATATAGAAACGGAGCCAAAACTACTACTAGTAATTATTACGGTGTGTGCCAATAATAGGAACCCTGTACCATTTATAGACACATTTTTTAATTTTGGTTCCATTTCGCACTATTTACATGCATTATTTATGGGAATAGCCATATAGTTGGTACACTATGGCGAAATAGGGTGCAAGGAAGCTGAAATTTTAGGGAAAATAATTTATTTCTATTATAATTTGAGCAAATTGTGAAGTTTGAATGAGTGTAATCATCTTTTGTTCACATTTTTTTTCTTGTTGATTTGCATCGTCAAAGGTTGAAAATCAACTATGACGAATTTGAAGCACTGGCATCATAACTGGTAAACTGAGCCTACATACCAAGCCAAAATATGTCTCCGAGTCTCACAGTTCTTCACTTAGGCTTAGGCGTATCTTCTGCATTTTTTTATATGAAAGAGGAAATCTGCTAAACAGATTCCCAAGTAGTGGTTCTTCGGGTAATGTGGGGTCGACACTAAAACCTCTTTCTCTCTCTTCACAGTACGCCCGTTAGGGATAACTTCGAAAGGGGGGAGGGGGGGTGGGTTGATTGTACATGAGTGAGTACACTCTAATGATAAGCTTTCCATTGGCTACCACCTTAATTTATTCAATCTCCCCTGGAGGCGCAGGTCATGGCTAGTACTTATACTATCCGTTGGACTCAAGCTCCTGCATGTATTATTCTTAAACTGCAGCATCTTTTACAAATATCATATAGGGTGCCTGTATCAATTATGGCATTACCTAAGGAAAACTATTTGTACAAAAATAACGAAATGTCCAACGAATACCATCAATATGTTAAAAAATAGCTTAGTTTCCATACTCGCCATAAAAAATATAGAACCGGAACCAAAACTACTTTTAGTATCAACACTTCAACTTCATACCAACTTTTCAACTTCCCGGACATTGTTCAGAAGCAATACAAAACAAAAGTACAGGAGCAGAATAAACATACTCGTGAACAACTGAAGAGTACGAATACTCAGTTGACTTTCGGGACCATAATGTATATTCTTTACTCGCAAGATGATTTATGATAAAACAATTTCAGTTACTGCCTGATTGTTAACCAGATTCTAGTACTTCAGTAGAAAATCACTTCGACAGCGCGAGCAACAGAGAGAGCAGTCAAAAAGTCGAAAATTTATCCACATTTTGTTTACTGATTTTCAGCTATTTATTCATACTTAACCCTAAAAGGGAAACCTTCATGGCCTCAGTTTTGCCACCTCGCTGAGTGTGTTCCATCAAAGACGAGCTCTGAAAGCGCCTGGGGTCCAAATGGACCCCAGGTATCCCTTTTAGGGTTAAAAATAGCATACTGTTGCATCCGTTGCACTATGCTCACCTAAACTATCAAATGGAAACACAATTTTGACATGTCTATACACAAACCCGCTTTAATAAACTCGTACTCAGAACCGCTGATCCTGCGGTAAATATCAAATGAACAGGGAATCTCCTGAAATTGGTGATACTTCAATACGTAGCTTTCATAGTTTCAATTTTAAGTTTCGTTTACTCGCACAGTCATTTTACAGTGATACAACCTTTTATCCTAAAACAAATTTCGGTTACACTCATCTTGACAGGACAATAGACGTAACGTAAGTCATGTAAAACAATGGTTGTTTTTTTGTACGTATGTATAGAACTGATTCAACCGATAAGCAAACCAAATGTTGTCATATAAAAACACAGAAATGCATATAAGAAATCCACAATTTCCGGATGAAACTCTCTTTGAGTAAAACATACAGATACAGTAGACGTTCGATAACTGCAACATGTTTACGTTTCACTTACCGAATGAAATTTGATTACTGCAACAACTGACAGACGTCAAAGAACTGTCAATTGCGGCCGACTGCAGCTGTTGACGTTTTCAGTTTGACGGATAGCGGTGCGATAACTGCAAAATTGTTGCACTTAGCGGAATTGCAGTTAAAAAGCATTACAGTTAACGGGTTTGCACCGAGCGAACGTCTACTGTAAATCACTTGTACTTATTTCCATGCCAGACCTTTTCTTAAAAAAAAGTAATCTCAGACTTTCAAATATTTTGCTGAAGAACTCTCACAAGCGACATTTTTTGCATCGAACTCATGCATGAGTTGAATATTTTGCTTGTTCTTAGTGTTTTTGCTATTGTCTTGAAACTAATCGTCAATATAGCAGTGCCGGGCCGACTCAGGACACAAGAGACTCCGGCAATCCCAGGGTCGGCTAGCTACTGGGTAATCAAGGGCTTTCGCGGAATACAAAAACTAACAACACGGAACTTTCACTTTACTTGTATAATTTTATTAAAACCCTAATTGTGGCGTGTGCGTGTTGTTCTGTGTATAATCTTAGTGTAAATTTGTTAAGTGTTTCCTATTTCTAACGTTGGTACCGGTACATACCGCTGCTTCTCGTTGGTGGTGGGTTCGGTGGCCGACACAGCGACTCCAGTCGAGCTGTGCGGCCGGAAATCTCGCCGGATGGCTAGGCGAGCGGTGTCTGTGCAGTGTCTGGGGGGGGGGAATGCAGGCGTCTTCCCTCTTGGACGCAATCGGCCGGCCGTGGACTAACCACCTTGGACGGCCGAGAGGGGAAAGCTCCTTAACGTTTAGGGCCTTCGGCCCGAGCTATTCGTCCTCCTATGAGGACTGATGTTCTTTGACGGATAGGCGCGGGAACCGTTCCCGGTTCCACGGGCCGAGCCGTGTGCTGGACGGAGACCTATTTTAGGTCCAACATAAGAGGTCCTAAAGGACAGTTCATTTTAAAAGAGGCTCTTGATTATGTGCAGGGTTTCACAATTACCTGAACAGGTTTCTTCCCAGGCTTCCACTTGACCAACGTCAAGGGGGGGGGGGGGTTTCTCCTCTTCTTGGCGTAACGTCCTCATTGGGACAAAGCCTGCTTCTCAGCTTAGTGTTCTATGAGCACTTCCACAGTTATTAACTGAGAGCTTCCTCTGCCAATGACCATTTTGCATGTGTATATCGTGTGGCAGGCACGAAGATACTCTATGCCCAAGGAAGTCAAGGAAATTTCCTTTACGAAAAGATCCTGGGGGGGGGGTTTATTCAGTTCTTCAAAACCGGAAAACTTTCACCACTGCACAAAATGCATCCACAGCACACGGACGCCTGATTAGAACAGCTGCCGATTCAAGGCAATGGCCGCTAAAGTTCTAATTTTCTCCCTTTCCCGTCATTCGCTATTTCGTTGCCGCTAATTTTTACAGCCATGTTACCTTCTTGGTAGCGACAACACAGTTACAGCGGTACTTGACCCTTTCACTTCTGTGGTAATTTTCTACTGTTTTTACACAAGAAACGTGAAGGGTCCGACAAACAACACATAATAAAAAACAAAAATCAACAATCTGTAACCAAACGGTTACAGTCTTTTGGCACGGCTAGGACCTATGCAGAACCAGCTTGTCAGTTTTGATATTATGTTTTAGCAATTTCTCATCGTAATAGGCTGTTTTACCTCACGCAAATCTGTCAGGGAAAAGTCCACGTTCCCACACCAAATTAGCAGTGCTTTAATGGTTCATTACAGCACTGATTTGCGTTGCGTAACCATTACAGCACTGTTTTCAGTTTTGCTCAACTTTCTGGTGCTTTCTGGACGCAGAATTGAAAATTTGTGTCAATTGCACAGCATAACCTGCTATGACCAGACTTTCTTAAACATGGCTATGAACATCAGTGTGCAGATTGATGAAAAAGTTTTGTTAAAAACTATTCACAAGCGATACTTTATGAAATTGCAAAAATCGTTGTACGAAACTCGGTGCAGAACTCGATTTTTACAGCACTAGTCGTAATTATCTAACTCGGCAAGCCTCGTTTGATAAATGTACGACTCGTGCTGTAAAAATGTTCATTCTGCACCTTGTTGCGTAAACTACTATTTCAGTTCAAAACCGAATTAGCGACATTTTTTTCTTTTACTTCCGTTGCGTTTGCCTTGCGTTAAACACAATGCACAATGGGTCCAGAGCCGTGTTTACGAAGACAAAAATGTTTGTGCCTAAACCATAAGTTTTAGATACATGGTGTCTTTGGGAAATTTTCTTCTTATTTTTCGATCTTTTTTCTCATTATTGTGAAATTAGGGTGGTCCCTCTAGTTTCGCTGATCCAAACATCTGCTTTTTAATAGTTTTATGTACGTTCACAAAATGTTCTACAAAGTTGTAAAAGAACTTATTTGGAGCAAGTTTGCCGAAGAAACCATTATTCTATCTCTTTTGATTCCTAACTTATAATTTTTTAAAAGATTCATGTTAGGGTGATTCGTGAATTTCAGTTTTCGTGAAATAACTTTCAATTCGTTCGTTTCTCGTAAATACTTTGTTCCGAGCACTTTTAGAAGTATCAACGACGCATATTTTTTTCCAAAGAGCTCAAAGTTCTAACTCTCATAGTTAAAAAGATATTGGCATTTTTCTTCGAAAAATCGCTTTTTTTCAAAATGTCATATCTCAAAAAGGAGCAAATGGATTTTCAATCTCCCGGTTGCATTGGAAAGATCGTACTCTGTTCTATTTATGGTGAAAAAACTGTAGGTACCTTTTTTGTTTAAAGCTTTTTATTGAATTTTGAAAATACGATTTTTTTTTATGGAAAAGCAGTTGTAACTTTGAAAATCGATGAGATACAAACTTGGCGTCTTCGACAAATATGCTATAAAAGTGCCCAGAACAAAGTATTGCGAAAAAATCAACACTTAAAATTATATTGAGTAAAAACTGATTTTCATATGGAAAGCGGAACAATTTCAGCAAACTCTACTAATCTTTGTTAGATAGATCGAAGTAACCATGTCGAAAATGTTTAAAGTTGCTTATAATCCATAATTCGTCAATAAACTCAACTTTAAATGTGATTTTGAGCTGATTTCCATCAATTTAATTTCAATTTCATCACTTCAATGTATGGATAGTGAAAATGTCAATCACTAGTATATGTTTATGTTAACATAAAAGCCTATCAAAGTTACATGATTTACAATATTTTATCAATATTGTGCTTAAATGGTGATGACAGTATAAATAAACATTGGTTCTACAATGAAATAGATGACCATTTACCAAGCTACTTTGATCTATCTAACAAAGACGATTTGAATTTGCTTAAAATGTGTAATTTTTCATATGAAAATCTGTTTTTACTCAATATAATTTTAAGTGTTGATTTTTTCGCAATACTTTGTTCTGGGCACTATTATAGCAGCCAAAAACTCACAATTATGTCGAAGACGCCAAGTTTGTATCTCATCGATTTTCAAAGTTACAACTGCTTTTCCATGAAAAAAATCTTATTTTCAAAATTCAATAAAAAGCTTTAAACAAAAAAGGTACCTACAGCTTTTTCACCATAAACAGAACAGAGTACGATCTTTCTAATGCAACCGGGAGATTGAAAATCCATTTGCTCCTTTTTGAGATATGACATTTAAAAAAAAGTGATTTTTTGAAGAAAAATGCCATTATCTTTTTAACTATGAGAGTTAGTACTTTGGGCTCTTTGGAAAAAATATGCGTCGTTGATAGTTCTAAAAGTGCACGGAACAAAGTATTTACGAGAAACGAACGCATTAAAAGATATTTCAGGAAAACTGAAATTCATGGATCACCCTAATATGAATCTTTTAAAAAAATATAAGTTAGGAACCAGAAGAGATAGAATAATGGTTCTTGGTAGTGTAAGTGCAACGTCCAATTGGAATCGCTCACGTAGTGCCCTAGTGGACAAAAGAGCTGTAAATTAGGTTAAGCGATTAAGAATAAAAAAAATCAGTGGCCAACAGACGAAACACTGACGAAATTACAAAGTTATTAAGTTGGTCAAAGACTTACAGTTGATGGATAGTTTGATTTAGAGTTCCACCAACAGGCGGCGCTAGAGAACTTACAAATTTTAAGTTTCATACATCTCAGGATCCCTATTACATAGAAATACGATTTATTCGGCAAAGTTGTTTGGTAAGTAAAGGATTTGCAGTTGATTTACCAATAGATGTGAGTTTTTGCCACTAGAAGACGTTAGTTTCCAATTTGCAAAAGCAGGCAAGGGATTAGAATTTCTTGAAAAGTATTCTACAAGCTGGAACTTTTTTCACTTTGGACATATTGTATTCAAATCAAATTATAATCAAAGCTCAACATATAATTCTTAACATTCAAAATTAAATTTGATTTGATTCACTTATTCCTTAGATATAAGAGTTAATAGAACAACAGTCAAAAATATGATTCTGCTTAAAGCGCTCCACCTTTGTGTAGAGCTAACCAATCAAGTCCAATATTGTAGAAATTACAGATAACAAGATCAGGAACTATCAGTCAAAATTTAAGAATTTTTGATAAATTTTACAAAAAGTTACGGCTTGTTGAATGTGTTTTGGGTAATTAATAAAATTAACATGCTTTTGAAAATTTGCAACTAGCACCACTGTGTGGATGAAAATAATACCATACGGCAATTAAACTGAAAGTCCTTGATCTACCAAACAACTTTAATGAAGCAACCATCTTTCCAATTAATCACGATCCTGAGATAAGTAAAACTAAAAATGTGTATGCTCTCTAGCGCCTCCTAGTGGAACGATTTGAAATCATACGGCCCATCAATTGAAAGTTCTTGACCAGCCAAACAATTTTGCCGAGGACACCAACTGTCTAAATAATTAGGATCTTGAAATATATGGGATGAATATTACGTCAGTGTTACATCTATTTGTGATATAAGAATCGCCGACAAACAGACCTAATACCTACGAAATTGAAACTCATATATCTCAGGACTCTAATAACTTAGACTTTAGTCTTTTAGAATGTTGATGTCTTTGGAAAAGTTGTTTATCTTGTCAAGAATTTTCAGTTTGAAAGCCATTTGGTTCAAGTTTCTAACTGACTAGTGGTAGTTGAAATTTTGAAAAATCATGCACTTTATATTTATTCAAATAATATTCAACATGTTGTAACTTCTTATAAAGTACCCAAAGATTTTGCCAAAAAAAGTTTCTCAACTAGTCAAAATTTGTTGAAAACTTTTTGAGAAATTCTAAACTATTGTAAACTTTTAATTAGCGTCGCCCAGAGTGTCTGAATCTCACATCCAATAGTGAATCAGCTGTAAGTTTTTGACTTATCAAACAACTTTGCCAAAGACACTAACTCTCTAAGTAATTATGACTCTGACATATATAGGATGGATTTTTTTTGTCAGAATTAGGTCATTTTGTCTCTGGAATCACAGAAATTGATGCCCCTAAGTAGTATGCAGATCCTCAGGTATGTCTTTGTTTCAATAACTGCTCGCAAATCTTAAAGCGTTTTTAATTGAAACAATGACATTGTATAAATTATTGAAAAAATGTTTAATTCGACCGTGTGATGAGTTACATGCTGAAAAATTTAAATATCTGGCGGTGCAAAATAATGGATCTCAGCGCGCTAGTCTTTGGAACAAAACTAGAAGAATATGGGTGATACTAAATCGAAGATGGGTGCCGGTGTCATTAACCTTCATGAAGGAGTATTCATACTATTGATAGCAATAACTTGGCCCCCGAGCCATTTATCACAAAATGGATTTTCAATTGAATAAAGTTCTCTTTGAAGCAGTGAAGATAATGCAATGATATATTCACAAATTCGGGTGAATTTGGCTGATTATTCTGATTCTAACATGATGTGCATTTTCGTGACGTTACAACGCGAGCAGAACCCTGTTTGAAACTGAACGGGCGTTGTAACGTCACGAAATGTATAAGTCGATTATCCAAAAACAAATCCGAAATTTAAATGTTTTATTCCATTGAATTAAAGAACAAACCAATAAATTTCAATGGTGGAAAAAAAAATCAGAGTACAATAAAAATCCGAGCAGATATTTTTAAGATGTTGGTAGCGCGTTAGAGAGGGTCGGATTCTAGCGCGTTGTAACGTCACGCTACAAATACGCATTTTGAACACGTTTTTCTAATGAATACTAAATGTTCATAAGGTCAAATATATCAGAAATTTTACAAGGAATCCGAATATGAAAAAATATTTTGAGGTTTACGCACGTTTTTATGAATTATAGTGGAAAATCTGACTACGAATGCGTCAAAACGTTGTAACGTCACGGTAGAATGTGTCACTCACTTTTTTCACACACTCGCCAGGAAAACTAAACCACACTAAAACAACCGAGCAATCTCATCCGGGTCTCCACCCACTTGCCATTACCCAGAAGATTCGCTATTCTCCAGGCAGGATCGCCAAATGTGGAACTTAGAATTATTGTTGACAAACGGATGCCCCCAGAAAGTAACTTCAGTAATACACTTTGACATTCGCGAAGTAGTGACGCGACGACAGTGTGGCGCAACTACTAGATTGCTTGATGTGCATTTGGCAGACCATGTGCTACCAGCGTGCATTGGAAGGCTAGTCGAATAACAATTCAGATTCAGTACCACACAGTTTCCATTTTCATCCTATTCAAAACGTTTCTTATTTTTGTATTTTTGTTAAAAATGACCACGTTTGAGAACAAAACGAACGGAATCAATCGGTGCCGTAATCGCTTTCTTTCGAATAGGATAAATTTGGGGGCGTAAAATTAGTAATGACTTTGGGACACTATAAAAAATAAAGAAGATTGAATTTTTCACATTTATCAACTTAGGGCCAATTTCTTCACCCTGGCTTAAGCGTTAAACCAGGTTTAACTATATGGGTAAGCCTGGCTTACCGGTTAAGCCTAGGTGAAGAAATCGCTGGTTAGAGACATTTACATAAATACCTACCGCAGTAAATTGAATACGATATCCTATCAACCTCTTCAGACTCGCATGATGCAGTTGTTACCATTCATCAAGCAAAACTAGGCTCCATATGCAAGATGCAGATGCAACTCCTACACAAATGATTCAATTTAGTAGATAAGTGCTGGCGGTGAAGTGTTTGATGTTGCCAGCTTTGCATGCAAAACCTAATGATGGAACATATCATCTATCTCAAACTTCCTCCGCCAAGCTAATTATGATCGTATCATTTAGGAGGATGTTTTTTTTTCTAATTGACTCATAAGACGTTATTCAAACTTTCATGGTATTGCTAATCGGTAACGTTGCTTATCTGTTTTAAGTCTTTCTATACATATAGTAGATAAGCACAAACTGTCGCTGATATTATTTTTAATGGAACGAATTTATTTTTGTTATTTTTGCTTAAGTACAATGAGTAAACATGAATTAAAACTATTACACTGAAGATTTGATCCAATTATTTAAAAGATTTGATAATATTCACTATGGTGGCTTAACCCTTAATCTTGCCATAATTCAGCCACAATCAAGTTTATTTTGTACCTACAATGTTCAATTTGAACCGGTGGCGGTCCACTACAGCGCCAAGGCCGCCCTACTCATTGGATGACGATGATCCGCATTTAAATTTTCTTCCAACTCATCGTGCGATGATTCCACAGATTCTCAGCCGCTTTGACGGGAAATTTACATCTTGCGCTCGACGACGCCAGCCAGCGAGCAGAAAACTAATCAGCAGCTAATAACAAAGCTGCATGTTAGCGCGAGACTTTTCGGAAGTCGTACATCATCTATCTGGCCGGAGCGGCCGGGATCTTTATTGGGCGCTAATCATTAAGATTCTCATAAAATTCATTTTCTGGTGCTTCTTCATCGCGGCTGACGGTTTTTGCATGGAGAGTTCTGCTGCTGCACAGCACTTTCCTTCTGGATCGGTTCAAGGCGTCGTCATATTACTGCTGTATCATCTCTTGCTGTAGGGTCTGGGTCGGTCTCGGCCCCAGTGAGAGATGGGGTGTGAGAAACAGAGCAACAGTCTGCAGATTTGTTTTCAGTGGAAAAGAGGTTGCTCTTGAAACAAACACGCTGGCTGAGTGCTTCTCTGTCAGTCTTTTAATAAATATGCGTGCGAACCCTATAATTATTATGCATTTCGGAGGTCTGATGTTTAATTTAGATTTAGCATATCGATCTCAACCAAGTTCTGCTTTTGGCTTAATTTGCCTTTGCCCGAGCAAAAGTAAGGTATTCTCACTATTTCCAGAGATCGGAGGAGTCTCACACTATGCTAAGAAACTTTCTCGGCCCAAAAAGAACCCATATTCAAAGTTTAATGCAGATCGGTTCAGTAGTTAGAAAGATAGATAGATAGATAGATAGATAGATAGATAGATAGATAGATAGATAGATAGATAGATAGATAGATAGATAGATAGATAGATAGATAGATAGATAGATAGATAGATAGATAGATAGATAGATAGATAGATAGATAGATAGATAGATAGATAGATAGATAGATAGATAGATAGATAGATAGATAGATAGATAGATAGATAGATAGATAGATAGATAGATAGATAGATAGATAGATAGATAGATAGATAGATAGATAGATAGATAGATAGATAGATAGATAGATAGATAGATAGATAGATAGATAGATAGATAGATAGATAGATAGATAGATAGATAGATAGATAGATAGATAGATAGATAGATAGATAGATAGATAGATAGATAGATAGATAGATAGATAGATAGATAGATAGATAGATAGATAGATAGATAGATAGATAGATAGATAGATAGATAGATAGATAGATAGATAGATAGATAGATAGATAGATAGATAGATAGATAGATAGATAGATAGATAGATAGATAGATAGATAGATAGATAGATAGATAGATAGATAGATAGATAGATAGATAGATAGATAGATAGATAGATAGATAGATAGATAGATAGATAGATAGATAGATAGATAGATAGATAGATAGATAGATAGATAGATAGATAGATAGATAGATAGATAGATAGATAGATAGATAGATAGATAGATAGATAGATAGATAGATAGATAGATAGATAGATAGATAGATAGATAGATAGATAGATAGATAGATAGATAGATAGATAGATAGATAGATAGATAGATAGATAGATAGATAGATAGATAGATAGATAGATAGATAGATAGATAGATAGATAGATAGATAGATAGATAGATAGATAGATAGATAGATAGATAGATAGATAGATAGATAGATAGATAGATAGATAGATAGATAGATAGATAGATAGATAGATAGATAGATAGATAGATAGATAGATAGATAGATAGATAGATAGATAGATAGATAGATAGATAGATAGATAGATAGATAGATAGATAGATAGATAGATAGATAGATAGATAGATAGATAGATAGATAGATAGATAGATAGATAGATAGATAGATAGATAGATAGATAGATAGATAGATAGATAGATAGATAGATAGATAGATAGATAGATAGATAGATAGATAGATAGATAGATAGATAGATAGATAGATAGATAGATAGATAGATAGATAGATAGATAGATAGATAGATAGATAGATAGATAGATAGATAGATAGATAGATAGATAGATAGATAGATAGATAGATAGATAGATAGATAGATAGATAGATAGATAGATAGATAGATAGATAGATAGATAGATAGATAGATAGATAGATAGATAGATAGATAGATAGATAGATAGATAGATAGATAGATAGATAGATAGATAGATAGATAGATAGATAGATAGATAGATAGATAGATAGATAGATAGATAGATAGATAGATAGATAGATAGATAGATAGATAGATAGATAGATAGATAGATAGATAGATAGATAGATAGATAGATAGATAGATAGATAGATAGATAGATAGATAGATAGATAGATAGATAGATAGATAGATAGATAGATATTCTTGTAGTTAACTTAAATTTAAAGTAAGCATTATCATTAGTATTGCCTATTTACCATCCCGAAAGTCCTGAATGGTCATAGTTGTAGCGATCATGAGGGATCATAAACATAGTATAAAAATATAATCCTGTTCAAGAAACTACGACATAAGCAAATCATCAAGGAGTAGAGAAAGTTGAATCATAGTAGGCGTCTGATCAGGATTCGAATGTGAACGTCAGTTTGTTGGTTAGCTTTTGTGATAATAAACGTGTTTCAAAGGAAAATGTGAAGTGTTTTGAATTGGAAATGAGATCATTCACAAAAACGATCCAAGAATATTCCAATTCTACAATAAGTCACTTTCGTGCAACTGGAAGGAAAAAGATGTAGCGCAACATAAAATAGAGATCTACACAATCGATGATACTTTCTCCTTATCGAAACCAGCATGCTTAGGTGCAACCAAAAGTATATTCACTCAATTATCAGACAAAACGATAATTCAGTGAACTAAACCGTGGTATGTTCGACTCACCTGTAAATGACTGCCATCTGAAGAGCGAGTAGCTGCTTGGCTAGCTATCAACGAGGTGAGTGCACTGCACACAGTTGTTCGGGGAATTATCGCGCTCGTGAGAAACGGGAAGAACACATTAGAAACGTTTCATTATTGCTTATTACGCACCTTTTCCGACGGACGCGCGCAGGGAAAAGATCACTCGGTTCACACATATACCCATCATCAGCTGGGGTGTTGAAATAACTGAAATTTTGCATGCATAATTTTTAATTTGGCAATCGCGCGCTAACTGCGCGCCAATGAGGAAGAATTGGATGATTATCGAAAACAGGAAATGTTTATCGGAAGAAATGGTTTAGAAGCACTGCACAATATGCTGCGGCTTATTTTTCAAAAGTTGTTGAAACCTGGAATTCGTAAGCTCTTTTGGATTCAAATGACACAAAAAGAGAAACCTCTGAGTTTAAGGTTTCAACAACTTTTGAAAAATAAGCCGCAGCCTACTGCACAATGGTCCACGAACCAGATTTACGAGGAAAGATGCATTCAGCGCCTTCAAATAATTTTCTAGATTTATATGGTATTCTACAAAGTTGTTCCTAAAAACAAGGCCCTCTTTTCAATATACATGAAAATTAGGGTGGTCCATATTTTCAAAAAAATTGGGAATAAAACTTTTTTATTTGCAAGAATAACTATATACTTTCTTTGGATTAGTTGTAGATCCATCAATTTTGAGCAAGTTTGCCGAAGACACTTTTTATGTAGCTTTAAAATTGACCGATCTAGAGGTATTTTTCTGAATAAGCTTAGGGTGCGCTGAGATGGTCGTTATCTCTTTTGGTTCAAAAGTTACAAGCGTTTTTCTTTAAAAATAATAGTTTTTTAACCCTTATGTGACCGACAGGGTACCCGGGTACCCAGCGCCCATTTAAAAAGCAAGGTGTAGAAAAAAGCAAAAAGTTTGTCGGGCACATAACGGTTAAAATGGGTTTATGATGGGTTGGGGCAAACTTAAAAAATATCTTTTGCTCGCATTCAAAAGAAGAAACGCTGTTATAAAACATATCAAAAAAATAGAAGGGTGTTATTTTTGTAACTCAAGTGAAAAATACTTGAATGCTTATTTTTTCTAGAAAATCATCAATATCTTTTGAACGGAATGACGTAGCAACATTCTCAGCGCACGAAAATGCGCGTTTTTGGAAGCTCTAAAAGTGGTTCTTAGGCGACTTTGACGAGAAATTTGAAACAAAAAAGATAAAACAATAACACGATTTGTTCTAGCGTCACCCTGAGACGAGACCGGACAACTGGCTTCTTATTGTTCTTCTTTTCTTCCAAAACGTTTGTTGTTTATTTTTGTTTCGCTCCGATCACCGTTCGGGCTAGTGTTGCCAAACATTTTGTTTGCTTCAAGTTGAAAGTTTTTTTTACAGTATGTATCACTGTAGTATTTTATTTGGGTGATGTGGAATATAAGACGGATAAAACATAAATGAGAGCCCATAAATTTTATCATGACTTTGGGAGGACGGGCAAATGAATGGGGGTACTTTATAGATAACTCCCATAGTTTGATTGATTGTCTATAGCGGGTTCGTCAATCAAAACTAGTTTCAATTGATATCTGTAAACAAGTATAATTCTTTGGTTTAAACATCTTAATGCTTAAAATGGTTTAAATATCTTAGTGCTTCTAAGTTCATCCTATTCGAAAACAAGCGATAAACGAACCAATAAATTTCCTTTTTTCGTCGTCATGAGTGCTCAATTCTAACAAAAATTACAAAAATAAAAATCAAAACAAATCGCGCTTCAATATTTTATTTTGAATAGGGTTAAATTTGTAGCACCATCCTGGGTAGATTAAACAGACTCCGTAATAGCTGGCTTGAAAGTTGAATTTCTAATCATATTTTCATTTTAATGAATTAATTGTTACGATTTAGAAAATGTTTTATGTTTCATTATTATTATGCATTTATATCAAAATGAAAATGTATGCGACTCGTATTTTCAATCGTTTTTGACAACACTGCCCACACGCGGTCGGGTGGTAATTTGAATGTTTTGCAGCACAAAATCAACCAATCAGCAGCTGGTCTCGTTTCAGGCGTCACCCTATGAAAACTATGGGAAAATGCTCCAAATTTGGTCAAAACAGTTTAAACGCTAGACAGACAGACAGACAGGCAGACAGACAGACAGACAGACAGACAGACAGACAGACAGACAGACAGACAGACAGACAGACAGACAGACAGACAGACAGACAGACAGACAGACAGACAGACAGACAGACAGACAGACAGACAGACAGACAGACAGACAGACAGACAGACAGACAGACAGACAGACAGACAGACAGACAGACAGACAGACAGACAGACAGACAGACAGACAGACAGACAGACAGACAGACAGACAGACAGACAGACAGACAGACAGACAGACAGACAGACAGACAGACAGACAGACAGACAGACAGACAGACAGACAGACAGACAGACAGACAGACAGACAGACAGACAGACAGACAGACAGACAGACAGACAGACAGACAGACAGACAGACAGACAGACAGACAGACAGACAGACAGACAGACAGACAGACAGACAGACAGACAGACAGACAGACAGACAGACAGACAGACAGACAGACAGACAGACAGACAGACAGACAGACAGACAGACAGACAGACAGACAGACAGACAGACAGACAGACAGACAGACAGACAGACAGACAGACAGACAGACAGACAGACAGACAGACAGACAGACAGACAGACAGACAGACAGACAGACAGACAGACAGACAGACAGACAGACAGACAGACAGACAGACAGACAGACAGACAGACAGACAGACAGACAGACAGACAGACAGACAGACAGACAGACAGACAGACAGACAGACAGACAGACAGACAGACAGACAGACAGACAGACAGACAGACAGACAGACAGACAGACAGACAGACAGACAGACAGACAGACAGACAGACAGACAGACAGACAGACAGACAGACAGACAGACAGACAGACAGACAGACAGACAGACAGACAGACAGACAGACAGACAGACAGACAGACAGACAGACAGACAGACAGACAGACAGACAGACAGACAGACAGACAGACAGACAGACAGACAGACAGACAGACAGACAGACAGACAGACAGACAGACAGACAGACAGACAGACAGACAGACAGACAGACAGACAGACAGACAGACAGACAGACAGACAGACAGACAGACAGACAGACAGACAGACAGACAGACAGACAGACAGACAGACAGACAGACAGACAGACAGACAGACAGACAGACAGACAGACAGACAGACAGACAGACAGACAGACAGACAGACAGACAGACAGACAGACAGACAGACAGACAGACAGACAGACAGACAGACAGACAGACAGACAGACAGACAGACAGACAGACAGACAGACAGACAGACAGACAGACAGACAGACAGACAGACAGACAGACAGACAGACAGACAGACAGACAGACAGACAGACAGACAGACAGACAGACAGACAGACAGACAGACAGACAGACAGACAGACAGACAGACAGACAGACAGACAGACAGACAGACAGACAGACAGACAGACAGACAGACAGACAGACAGACAGACAGACAGACAGACAGACAGACAGACAGACAGACAGACAGACAGACAGACAGACAGACAGACAGACAGACAGACAGACAGACAGACAGACAGACAGACAGACAGACAGACAGACAGACAGACAGACAGACAGACAGACAGACTCAGCGAACAATCAAGCGACATACAATGAATATGTAACTACGTCAATTAGCGAAATCCATCTTTCTAAATGCTTTGACCAGTATGAAGTAGCTCGCCTCCGTCAAGATGAAAATTGATAATCTTTTCCTTCATTAGGTTTTGCATGCAAAGCTGGCAACATCAAACACTCCACCGCACCGTACTTATCTACTAATTGAATAATTTGCGTAGCAGCTGCATCTTGCATATTGAGCATAGTATGCATCAAACAGTAGTAGCATCTGCAGCACGCAATTTGCTGTGTAGTATTCATTGCAGAACATTTGGGCATCAATTTTGAGAAAGGGCGCAACTACTCTTGGAAGCATCACCTTTTTACAAAGCTGTTGATCGTATTTTATTTTTCCAACGCATTCTGCAACTACTACAAGACAGGAAAAATGATCCTCTTCACGATTAGATGATGGTTTACTTGAGTGTAGCTCGAATTCAAAGTAAGACTCAATAAACCACTATGAGATGATTAACAGAAAATACCTAATTCTTCAATTACTTGCGCTCTGAAACAGCGTCTTTATTCACCACTTCTCAGCCAATTCTCAGCTACCCAGATGGTTCCCGACTGCTATGACCGTTTCTTCTCGTTTTCTCTAACAACGAGCACGTCTCGGAACACCGAAGCAAATCATCCACTCATTATTTTATAATAACATTATCAACCTCCTACCATGAGCAACGAAACACGATCTACAGCTTCCAAAGAATGTTTTAAGCCAGAAGGCGAAACTGTTAAATTTTTAAAATGTTGGTGCTGAAATGTATACGTTGTCAAAATTAGAATTATTATCAAACTGTTATGAATCTCGAATTTTTCTTCATAGAATGTCAGAATTTTGGCTATATTGTATAAATGGAAAGTTTGAAAAAATTCTATCGGGAACATTCTGAGTTTTAGGCTATTTTCCATAATCAAATTCAATATACAGGGTGTTAGGTTCATGAGTGCAAATTTTTTAAAGGGTGATAGAGGACCATAAATGGTGAAAAAAGTTGTTCTACGCATATGGTCAAATCTCAACCGTTACGTAGTTATTGAACTCCCCATGTTTTTTACTCTTATTGCCTTAACTGGCTATAACTTTAAAATGATCAAACTTATCGCAGTTTTTACACTTAATCGAAAGATTATTGAATTTTCTATCAAATGGCAACTTTGAATCGATTAATTGAGTTAAATAACTAAGTTTTCTAGAGCAAATAGCATAAAACAGTGTGTTTTAATTTGTTTATGTCAATTTAAATCATGCGTAATACGTTAAAATTCTTTCTTTGACAAAGTTGTGACCCCTGTTCCACTCTACAATTCGTTCTTTGACATCATACTTCTAGCTCTTATCGTTTTCTTGCAATTCTGATTTAAATGTGCGGCACGGAGCGCAAAAATGTGCAAATTTATGATCTGAAATGCGATATTTAAACCGAAATTGCAAGAAAACGATAAGAGATAGAAGTATGATGTCAAAGAACGAATTATAGAGTGAAACAGGGGCCACAATTTTGCCTAAAAAAGATTTTCAAATTATCATGCATTTTTCAAAGATAATTGACAAAAACAAATTTTAATTCACTTCATAAAAGCAATTCGCTCTCACTTGTAGTAATGGACAGAAGCGCGTGTGGGTTGTCTATTTAAGGCGAAATATAAATGGATTTGTGAAAAAAGGGAGTGTTCGTGGTGTGTGTTCGTAGTCAGTTTGGCATTATATTCCGCAGAATCGTTACCTGTTCTGTGGCATAGTTGGTTAAAACGCCAGTCTACCTAACATGGAGTCGTAAATCCGTGAAGAACGCGATTTTTCACAAATTTGTTTCTCAATTTGTCAGTCAGTAACATTCTGTAGAAGGCACAGTTTTCAGTAATCATGGTTATTTCAATCAATAACACCATCAGTGGATAACTGACACTGAGGAAGATTACAAGTGGTAGTCGAAATACGCGTATCTGTCAAAGGATAAGCAACATAGGGCGGAATTAAAAGGTACGAAACTGATTACACTCATTCGAAGAATAACACCATTCAACACTAAATTTCTATTCCCGATCAGCCTAGATAGCCGTGTAGTGGCGGTAGCAGTTCCTTCAACTGGCTAAGAATATCACTACGGATTGTCTGATCCGGTGGTAAGAGTCCACCAAACAGGCGATCCCTAATTCATGGTGTCATGCGGCTTAATGCGTACCGTGCCTAAGAATGGATGGTTAGGGGGGTCTAATAAAAACCTAACCGCTAACGGTGCCTGTGGAGTACCAGGGCACCCTCCACAGTATTTTGCCCTTACTGTGTTAAACGGAGCAATGACGCAGTGGACCTTATTTTTCTCCTGTAAATAGTAAAAAAAAATGAGTACCTTGAAAATTATCCAAACAAATCTTCACCACGCGAAGGGTGCTTCAGCTGTGCTCAGCAGAAGATTTATTAGAGAACAGTTAGACGTGGGCTTAATTCAAGAGCCCTGGGTAAATAATGGAAGGGTAATGGGTTGCTCTTCGCAGAATTGTAGGATTTTGTACGACGAAAGTCAGTCTAATCCAAGAACAGCCATTTTAGTAAGTAGGAGAACAAAATTTGTCCCAATTACTGAGTTTATTACTAGAGACATTGTTGCGATTAAAATGGAGGTCCCAACAATCCAGGGAAAAACTGAGGTATGCATTGCTTCTGCATATTTTCCGGGAGACGTTGATGATGTGCCTCCATCTTTGGTCGTAAGTTTTGTTAATTATTGCAAAAAAAATAAACGCCCAATTTGTAATAGGGTGCGATGCAAATGCCCACCATACCATATGGAGCAGTACAGATAATAATAAAAGAGGTGAGGATCTCCTGAATTACATTTCGTCTAATAACATAGACATATGCAATAAAGGGAATTCTCCAACTTTTGTTAATGCTATTCGACAGGAAGTTTTAGATCTTACGCTTTGCAGCTATCTGCTATCAGATAAGATCGCGAACTGGCATGTTTCTGATGAGGAATCATTGTCAGATCACAAACATATCAGGTTCGATTATAAAGCCGGATCAAATTTAATTGAAAGCTATAGAAACCCAAAGAAAACTAACTGGGACCTCTACAGCTTTTATTTAATGAATGGAAATTCATATAAGGGTGAGCAGATCTTGTCTGTTTCACAGTTGGAAAATGCCTCTGATGAGATTATTGATAAAATGATTTCATCATATCATGCTAGTTGCCCAATCCGACAGAGGTCATCCAACAGGGATGTCCCTTGGAATGATAAGCTGGCAGATCTGAGGAAGAAATCAAGACGGTTGTTCAATAGAGCAAAAGTTACATCTGATTGGGTTCAGTATAAACAAGCCCTTACAGAATACAACAGAGAATTGCGACTAGCCAAACGGAAGGACTGGAGACGGATATGTGAAGACATCAATAACGCTCCTACGGCTGCAAGGCTTCATAAAGTCCTTTCGAAAGACCATTCAAATGGTCTTGGAAGTCTTAAAAAGGAAGATGGCAGTTTTACTGTTGATTCTTCTGAAACATTGGAAGTAATGATGAGAACTCACTTCCCAGGATCGATTCCTTATTCGAATGAAGAACAGGACTCGGATAAGGCAAGACATGCGTGGTCGACCAATGCCTATCAAAAAGCTTGTGAAATCTTCACACCGTCGAGGGTCGAATGGGCATTGAGTTCTTTTCAACCTTTCAAATCTGCCGGGATAGATGGAATTTTCCCAGCTTTAATTCAACATGGAAAAGAGGCGATTTGTCCGCTCTTAACCGAAATATTCAGAGCCAGTATTACTTTAGCTTACATACCTAAGGCATGGCGGAAGGTTCGTGTTGTTTTTATCCCAAAAGCTGGCAAACGGGACAAAACAACTCCAAAAGCCTTCAGACCCATAAGCCTTTCTTGTGTTCTGTTAAAGACCATGGAGAAAATAGTGGATGACTTTGTCAAGTCTACCAGCTTAGTAGAAATGCCTCTTAGCAAGTTTCAATTTGCTTATCAAACAGGCAAATCTACTATAACAGCGCTACAGTCGCTAGTCGGCAAAATTGAGAAATCGTTTCAAGCCAAGGAAATAGCCGTGGTTGCTTTTCTCGACATTGAAGGAGCATTCGATAACGCATCCTACAGCTCAATGCGTTCTGCAATGGAAGCAAGGGGCTTGGATAAATGCATTATTGAATGGATAATATCGATGCTTAGAGATCGAGAGATCTCTTCCGTTCTTGGAGGTGCGCAACTATCAGTAAGATCTGTGAAGGGCTGTCCTCAAGGAGGAGTACTATCGCCCTTATTGTGGTCTTTGGTAGTGGACGAACTCCTTAAAAAACTCATCAATCAAGGCTTTGAGGTTATTGGATACGCAGATGATGTAGCTATTCTGATACGTGGAAAATATGACGACACAATATCTAGCCGGCTACAATCTGCGTTGAATGTTACCATCAAATGGTGCCGAGAGGAGGGATTAAACGTTAACCCTTCAAAAACTGTAATTGTACCTTTTACTAGAAGGTTAAAAATAAATCTTACTGAACCTTTTTTAGATGGAGTTCAAATTCAGTTCTCAGAAGATGTTAAACATCTTGGGGTAACTTTGGACAAAAGACTGAATTGGAATTCTCATTTAAACAATGTTTTAACCAAGGGTACCAATGCCCTTTAGGTCTGCAGCAAAGCCTTAGGAAAAACCTGGGGTCTTAGACCTAACATGATTCACTGGATCTATGCTGCAATAGTCCGGCGGATTACTTATGCTTCACTTGTTTGGTGGCCTAAAACAAATGAGGTAACCTGTCAAAAAAAGCTAAGTAAGTTACAAAGACTTGCATGTATATCTATGACAGGAGCAATGAAAAGCACTCCATCAGTTGCTTTGGATGCCCTTCTTAATTTACTGCCATTGCATCAATTTGTTAAACTACAAGCGGCAAAAAGTGCCCTGCAGTTTATACGTTACAATAAAGTCCTAGACGGGGATTTTGCTGGACATTTGAGGATCATCAAAGACTTCAAATTAAACATGGACATAAAAACAGTAGAAGATTGGATGATAACGAAGACCAACTATGATGTTCCCTTCAAAGTGGTGAAACCATGTCGCTATGTTTGGGATGCTGGTGGGCCAAGTTTACGTCCAGGTTCTATTGTATTTTATACTGATGGGTCCAAGATGGGAGAAAATACTGGAGCTGGTGTTTTTGGCCCCGGTATCAGTAAGGCTATACCAATGGGATGCAGTCCCACTGTATTTCAAGCGGAAGTTCAAGCCATTCTAGAGTGTGCCAACATTTGTCTGAAAAGAAATTATAGGTTTGCCAAGATCTGTATTTTTTCGGACAGTCAGGCGGCTCTAAATGCGCTAAAAGCTTTCACTTGTCAATCAAAGCTAGTGTGGGAATGCATTATTTCTCTGAAGCAATTGGCCAGTAGGAACGAGGTAATTTTATACTGGGTGCCCAGTCATTGTGGAATTCTGGGAAATGAAAACGCCGACAGTTTAGCTAGACAGGGTGCGGCATCAAGCTTTGTAGGCCCTGAACCTTTCTGTGGAGTTCCTGAGTGTGCTCTTCGGATGAAACTAAAAACTTGGGAAATGTCCACGGTAGAATCTAATTGGAATGCCACGGATACATCCATGCAAGCGAAAAGGTTCATAAAACCCAGTGCAGAAAAAGCCAGGTCCATACTGAATCTAAACAAAAGAGATCTCAGGGTAATTACTGGTCTGATGACTGGCCACTGCCCGAGTAAATATCATCTAAGTAAGATTGGAAAAATCCAATCCTCCGAGTGTCGTTTCTGTCAAACGGAAAACGAAACTGCCGAGCATTTACTCTGCAACTGCGGAGTGCTGTACCATCACAGATTGGCGATATTTGGTAAAGGGTTTCTAGAGCCCTTGGAAATTTGGAGAAGTAATCCCAACAGGGTAATAAACTTTATAAAACGAGTTGTGCCTAGTTGGGATCAGGTGTTACATCAACCATTGTCCATCACAGCTCAATTGTGACAGGATACTTGACTAGCACCAAATTAAATATGGGTCATACCACAATATTCCTAAATAACACAGCGCAACATTTTTTTGTCTCAAGAGCAAACTTATGTGTCTCCGAAGGATTTTGGGCCGCTGAATCCGAATCCGGGCTCAGATTTGCTCTAACACGTCACAATTTTGAGCTATACCTCAGTTTATAGGGAAAAATATGCGATTTTGGGCTTTTTTGACTGCAAGCCATTAAGCATGGAAATATTTTTTTTAAGCAACCAAAAGGTTAATTGGTCAATTAACATCTAAATTAACGACTCATGCAAAATATTTCGTTTTACCTAATCAAATTTGATAGATTTAAGCATTTTATGTAAGTATGAAAACTTGCATGCAACTTTTGGAGGGCGACTTGTATGGGAAATATTGTACCTAACATAAATCGCTTAAAACTATCAAATTCAATTTGGTAAAACGAAATATTTAGCATGAGTCGTTAATTTAGATGTCAATTGACCAATTTCCCTTTTGATTGATTAAAAAAAATATTTCCATGCTTAATAACTTGCAGTCAAAAAAGCCCAAAATCACATATTTTGCCCTATAAATTGAGGTATAGCTCAAAATTGTGACGTCTTGGAGCAAATCTGAGCCCGGATTCGAATTCAGCGGCCCAAAATCTGTCAGAGACACATAAGTTTGCTCTTGAGACAGACCAAAAGTTAATTTTTGTTACGCTGTGTAATGGACGCAGTGGTTTAAAAGGCTCTACAGATGAGGAAAAAAAAACACTAAATTTTGTTATGGCATAAGAAGAAAGAACAGGGGTTTGGGACCCTAGAAGTGTCACAGTGAAAGAATTTAAAAAAAATATTGGACCGGATCTTCACAGTTTAAGACCGAAGTTTGTATGGAGAACTTGAGGTGTTCAATTGATATGTGCATTAGAACGCGCTATGCATATATTTAGGCGTTAGACAATAACGAAACAAACCTACACGGAGAAACGAAAGTACCCAAAAGTGAGTTCATTCCACCCAACTTTGAGGTTGCGTGCGGGAAGCCAATTTTGAGTTGATAGAGTCGATGTTGAGGTAGGTAGTTTGCATTTAGGCGTATACGGCCAAAGTACCTACACGGAGAGACGAAACTACCCAAAAGTGAGTTCTTTCCACTCAACTTCGGGGTTGCGTGCGTCAAGCCACTTTTGAGTTGATGGAATCGATTTTTTGTTGGGTTGTTCCCGCTTGCTTCCATGTGAAAGGAATACCTAATTTTAGGTTTTTTTCACCCAACCGAAATTTTGACTAGGTTGTATTCACTCAAATTTGAGTACTGTGCTAGAAACTCAATTTTGGCTTGACGCACTGAACTGCAAAAGTTGGGCTGTTTCTCTCTTCACTCTCTGACAACATTAGAAAGAGCGCATGAAAAGGGAGACGAAAAAGAACTCAAAATTGAGTTTAAAAGTACCTAATTTTGAGTTTTTCAGTTTCTCCGTGTAGCGTCAAAGTTCTTTTTACTCAACCGTCAGTTCAAACTACTCAACTTTCGGTACTATGTCACTTACTCAGTTTTGGCTTCCCGCATCGAACTCTCAAAGTTGGGTTGTTTTGCTATTCACTCTCTGACAACAATAAAGAGAGCGAAAGAAACAGGATGCAAAATAGAACTCAAAAGTGAGTTTAAAAATACTGAAATTTGGGTTCTCTTGTTTTTCAGTGTATATATCGAAAACGTCTAAATATATGCTCGGCACATTCTAATGCGCATATGAATTGAACACCTCAAGTTCTCCATACAAACTTCGGTCTTAAACTGTGAAGGCCCGGTCCAATATTTTTCAAAAATTCTTTCATTGTGACACTTCTAGGGTCCCAAACCCCTGTTCTTTTTTTTTTCTTATGCCATATCACCAAATTTTGTAAAATTTAGTCGAGCAGTGTAATCAGTGTAGTCGTAGCTCTACACAGTATCGCTGTTAGCCATTTCACGGAATCGATCGATCGATAGCTTGCGAAATCTATCAGAAACGTGACAGCCACCCGCGTGCACAGTCTACCGCGATCCGACCTTTCGATTTCGACAGCATCGGGTTACTTACGGTCGACTCTCCAAGTCTAGGTGTTGGGAAAGATTTGAGTTTGGTGAAACTGGCAACACGGTTCAGTGTCGAAGCAGAAAGTAAACTGTAATAAATTATGTATACATAATAAATTATGTATTTCCAGCAATGAAGCTGCTCCAACCGAAAGCTGCTTTCAATTTTTGTTTATTCCACCCCGCAACAAACTTTAATGATTTTGCGGACCGCTTAAAGATTACAATGGAGTCTGCAGCACGTAGACTGCCATTGCCAGAAGATGAGGGCAAAGATTGGCGGAAATATTATGAAGATGAGGAGCGCCGCATCGAAGAAGAGTATCAGCGAGATATAGCTGAGATTGAGGAAGCGTTCAAAAAAGCTGCGGAGAAAATGCAGTTGGAGTTTGCTGCCAGGATAAACGCGGTAAAACAACAGTATGGTGCTAAAAATGCTCGAAAGGGTTCAACAAACGAACCGCACTCGATTCACGAAGCTTGCATATCACCATCTGTTTGCATTACCTCTGGACTCAAAGCAAGCGGTCAACAGCATGTTTCTATACGGCAGCCGAACGTTCAATTACGACAGACCGCAACCGAGCAGATCAATAGTGAATGGAGAAAAAATATTAGCTTGTGGAATTCTTCCAAACGCACCCGGCGTCGGATGGTGACGACGAAAGTTGAACATTATTTTCATAACAGCAAGTGCCAGGTAGCTGCCGATATGAATCGGTGCAAACTACGCGTGGCGATGGTGTTAACGGCAAAGGTGCTGGTGGTGTTCGATCCCGGCGGAGATAAACAATTGAATGCGAAAACGAAAGCGACGAAGTGGTATATATCGGTGACTGTAAACAGCGAGAGCACCCATGCTAAAAATGTGAAAGCAATTCCACGGGAAATAGGGAAATAAAATAATTCGACCCGCTACCAGTTTCACCGGGGGAGGCTGTTGGAAAAGATTTGAGTTTGGTGAAACTGGCAACACGGTTCAGTGTCGAAGCAGAAAGTAAACTGTTGTGGTAAGAGGTGGAAGTAGTGCGACTGAAGATAGCAAAATGTAAGAGAGTTTTTAGTATTAATTAATTAGTTTATAGTATAATAAATTATGTATTTCCAGCAATGAAGCTGCTCCAACCGAAAGCTGCTTTCAATTTTTGTTTATTCGTGCCGAAGAAAGTCCACCCCGCAACACTAGGTGTTGTACATCTTGATATCTCTCCCTACTTCGATGGTTTGATCGGTCCTTTAAGTCTGCAAACATTTTTCTTCTCTACATATCGATATCCCTCTATAGGGAACTGCATGAAATTCACTCCATCTCTTTTACTCCTACAGAAATTTTGTAAACAACAAGGCCAAGAAACGTCAAACTTCCATACAAATTCAAAACAATGCAGTGCCCTATAGCGGTGTTTGCAGATCAGAAGAAATTTCTCAGCCTATCTTGATGCATGGGAAATTCCTTGCCTGATTCGCTCAAGAAACCGTTTTTTCTTCGATCGCAGTACGCAGTTGCGAAGAAATGACAGTTCAAATGGTAGTCACCGCATAGAAAGTTTCTGCCAGGAATTGGCCAAGAAGTTTCTTGAGCGATTCCTGTTGAACTCGAAACTGGGCTTATCTCGCTACGATCTCGTTCGTTTTTCCACATTTCACATCTCGTTGCACATTTTCACAGGCTACTAGACCTCATTTCCTAGGTGCAAAACATTCTGGGAAGGTGAAGTTACATCTGTTTGTTGTCGGTTTTTCCGGAGGGTTTTTCAATCTAGTGCGCATTACAAATTGGTTCTTCAATTGGATCCCTCACTATCTCGAGTCAACTGTATAAGAAAATGTTATCAATTTCGAAGAACTTTTGTTCAAGCACTTGTTTCGGAAACGATTTGTCGGCACAAAAGTAGTTGTTCAAATTCGTAGGAAGGAAAAGGTTAAAAACCACCTCGAAAACATTCATATACCGACACAGCTTTTCCTATCCTTGTGGCAGCATCATCTGCCACGCGTTAAAATTCAATAAACGAGAAAAGGAACGCAAAAAGAGTTCCTAAACCCTTCATAAGCGAGATTCATTTACACGCCTTTCGATTTCGATCATCCCGTTATGTTAGTTTTTGAAGCACTAGTGGCAGACGACATGTACATAGGTACCTACACGATCCAGCCAACCACATATCGTAAATCATTGTGTGAAAAAAATCGTATATTATCATATATTGAATCAGAATTGTATAATTATATGTATATTTGTTGACAATGATTGCGTAAATCGTATTTCATGCCAAATTAAATTAAAAATTACGATTTTGTTTCATATAGTCGTTTCCGATAATGAAAGGTGCGAGATACTATCGATAGGATCGCACAGAATCGGATAGAATCGTGAAAAAACATACATTTTTTGTGTCAAGCTGCAAGTTTGCTAGCATCGTATATATGATTTCTTTGAATCGTGGAAATCGTCGCTTCACATCGTATATGAATCTGATAAATCGAGCTTGCTACCTAAAGGTATGATTAAAATCGGTGAAATCGTATAGAACTATAACAATGTTGTAAATATACATCATTGTAAAATAGATCGTTTGAGTCACACTTGCGTCGTATACGAAGTTAACGAAATCGTAGAAATCGTATATTCATTTTTACAGTCGCATGTGATTGTTGCTGCACTTTTAATAGTCGAATCTTAATCTCGGAAATAGTAAATGGTTTTGTTTACATATTTGTATGATGGAGGAAAAGAAAAAATGGTATTCATCACAAATTTGTATTTTTGTTGTTGTTGACATATTACAACCATGGTAGCAATAATTTCAACCAAATATATAGGTTTTCATACTATTTATATACAGCAGATGATTTACAATAAGTGATAAATAGCATCTAACAACGATGTCAATTCCGGGCCTCTTGCACGGCACCACAACTCGGTGCAGAACTCGATTTTTACAGCACTCGTCGTAATTATCCTACTCGCAAGCCTCGTTGGATAAATGTACGACTCTTGCTGTCAAAATCTTCATTCTGCACCTTGTTGCGTAATAGTAGTTTACGCAACAAGGTGCAGAATGACGATTTTTACAGCACGAGTCGTACATTTATCCAACGAGGCTTGCCGAGTTGGATAATAACGACGAGTGCTGTAAAAATCGAGTTCTGCACCGAGTTGCGTACAACGTTTTCTGCAAGTTCATAAATTACCGCTTGAGGATAGTTTTTAACAAAACTTTTGCATCAAACTGCACACTGATGATCATAGCAATGTTTAAGAAAATATGATCATAGCAGGTTATACTGTGCAGTTGTCACAATTTTCCAAAACTGCGTCCAGAAAGCATCAAAAAGTTGATCAAAACTGAAAACAGTGCTGTAATGGTTCATTACGCAACGCAAATCAGTGCTGTAATCAGGGTTCCTGATTTCCACTTTTTATCTTCTTCCACATGCGAAGACAGTCAGCAGCGAACGGTTGTCGCTTTAGTTTGTGTGCTTGCTTGTCAGCGACGACAGCAAACTCCGGCGAACGGTGGGAAGCCACACTTGGAAATTACTCATTCGTCCACATTCGCATCGCAAGCGATCGAGCGGTGATGCGATTCGTGAATGATATTTTGCAAACGAATTTTTGATGTTTCCAAAAAATGTTTATTATTTTCTTTGCCAATCTAGCATTTCAACAACAATACACTAAAAATGTATGCATTACATGCAAAAATTCTCTTCTAGTTATGATAATAGCCGCTTCGATCGCTCACCAGCATTCTTCACCATTCGCCATTCATTCATTCGCGTGCGATCCAAACTGCGACGAACGGCGACGAATATCCATGTCAAACAATTTGCGCATCGCTTCCCACTGGTGATGGGGTTGCATGTTTGATCACGACTATCCGTTTGCTGCATCTTTCTCGATTCGCTTCAGCAAAGATGAATGAATATGAATGGAGTGAGGTGAATATACCGATCCTTGCTGTAATGAACCATTACAGCACTGTTACTTTGGTGTGGGAAAGTAGGCCTTTTCCTGTCAAATTTGCGTGAGGTAAAACAGCCTATTACGATGAGAAATTGCAAAAACTACTATTACCAACCTTTTTGGGACAATATTTGTCCAAAAAGAATGTAATTTTAATGAAATTCAAAACAGTTCAAATTAAGATTACAAAGCTAAATTTCTTACCCTATATGATTAGCAGTTGAGACTCGGGAGTCTTATATAGGAATGCTTTTATCGCACGACTCACTAACGCATTTTTTATGAATTGTTTAATTTCAAAATGTTACATTTGTGAAGTTGTGCGACCCCAATTCGGACTAAAATCTTCTTGACATGGTGTTTTAAAGATTAGATTTATGCAATCTGAATAACATGTTGTTCAAATTATCACCAAGAAAAACGTCATCAAGCTGATATCATCTCACTATCTTAAAGGTGTTGTTGATGGTGATACTTTCAATTACATGTTATTCGGCTGTCAGTCTGAACATAGCATTAACTACTAATCTGATTAATCTAATTGTATATTTGGTGGCAATCTGAAGTCGTTTGGCACTCTCTAATAGATACCGTAAAATAAATAAAGGATATAAAAAACTACAGCTCTGCTTCAAAAAACATACCAAAGTTGAAATTCAAATGATTGAACTCGTAAAACAGTGACGGTAATGTAGAGGGTCGCGAAAGGCAGTGAACCAATACTGCGGTTTATTTCCAAATATCATGTTATTCGCCCATTTTTGAGGCTTACCCTTGTTATGCCATTGCGCGCATCTCCTCTCGCCAAGGAGAGCCATTTAATTTGGTAATTTTATTGTATGAATTCTCCTATCTGCCCATCGAGGCCCAGGCCAGAAAAACGCACAGAGGTGGTTTTACGATTGAGACATTAAAGCGTAGCACTGCCGGACTGCGCAGAACGGAAGGCGGATAGCGAAACAGTATATGCATGCACAGGTCATTCGTCTTCTTTTTATATCATTTTAATATGTGTTTCAAATAATTTGTTGCTATGTTAATTGTCGAAAGCTTTTACGAGTATGTGAGCCGTTGTAGTAGGCTGCATTAATTTTGGATTAAATCGAAATGAGTGCTTTTGACTTTCATCGTTTTTTCTTTCATTTTTCGGGTCACGTTTTTTTAGAGCTCAATTTAAGAAACAGTCGTATTGTTTTGTAATGTTAGTAAATTGATAAAAGTTATTGCAAATTTCGTTTCTGAGCTTTTTTGCGTTATCAAGTCTACAGCATTGACATAACAACAACAATAATATAGACTTTCAACGCCTTCTCAACAATAGGTACTTGAATAAAAAATCCGGAGCTTCAAAGAAAACAAAGAACAAAGAAAGACCGGGAATTAATCGAGATTGAGGTAGCCAAAAAACTCGTCAAAGGAATCAAAATCGATCACCGACCGGAGGATAATAGCATTACTTCTTTGATCTTGAACTGCGGTATCTTTGATCCCGATACGTCTGGTGAGCATAACAAGAGTACAATGGGGGAAATATTGGAGGAGTCTGACCGACTGTAGTGATATCGACAATGATTTTTCATAAGGGCCTAACTGACTTGATCGATTTCTCTTCACCGACTCTCATTTTCGTTAACGAAAAAAATCATTATTCTTTTTGTTTCTATAGCAAGATGTAGTCATCTCCTTCGCATTTCAATCAAAAATTTTTAGGAAAACTCAATACACATTCTGTAATAACACAAAGAGAGGATCGATGAAGAGAAATCGAAAATGTCAGTTAGGGCCTAATGAAGAATCAGTGTCGATATGTTTTCTTGACGGTTCATCGATTATTGACCCTTAATATTCACGTGAAAAATACCATGTCTTGTTAAACTTCTTCAATTTATCTTGGGACTTCCTTCAATCACTAAACTTAATTGTTTCATTTTTCACTGAGTCCCAGGTACAACCCAGCAACGATCTAACCATTACAAACCGCAAAGTTTGCCACCTGATGTTGTGGTTTCCGAACGGCCACCTTCAAACTGACCGTGAAACGTAGCTAGATGTGTGAACACTTACCGGTCCGGCAAGCACCCAGACAGACATCATATGCGTATGCAGAACGATGAGCCACGGCCCTCACCCATCATCATAATGAACAGCATAATTGTAACTGATGCATGCAAAATTGCATGTCTGTGACAGTATGATTAACTTTCAAGAAACGCTGGGCTAGACGTATACATATGATATTGAAATGTTCTCCGGCCAGCCAGACAAGGGAGATTTATTACTTGAGCAAACGAGTTGTTGCAATATAATTACAGGTAGCAGCAGACTTTAATTGTCACTAATTCAATCCACTGTGCTGGACTTTTTCGCAAGAGAATCAAAATCGATAAGCAAACAAGTCTTCATGTCATAGTTATGCTCTATGAATGTTGATATTCTCACAAGAAATATGGATCGAGCACAAATTTTGCATTATAAATGATAAGAGCGATTGAAACAAAAAACTGTGTTCCTGGTTAATGTATCACTGAAATTTCAATTTTCCCAAACAGCGTTGACTCCCAGGGAGGGAAAAGCGCAGTAGCCGTTGCCGGGAGCAGGCGTGATCTGAACTGCTTGTCAAATTTCTTTCCCGCTCATCAGTTAGGCAAGGTTCCAATACGTCGCTTAAAGAGTTGCCACACATAATGTTGGGTTAGCTAATGGAAGACGGGTGCTGTGGTTTCGAACGAAATGCATGCATGATTTAACTCTTTTGAAGTGAATTTAGACTGGACAAATAATGAAGATTAACCATCTCTTTTTGGCTAATATTAGCTCGGCTAATAATAGTTTTAAAGTTTGAGAAGTTTTTACTCAAACCTGATTTATGGAAATTCCAACTTACTCACATGATTAACGCAAAATTAACGAAATCGTTGACGTTAAATCAACGCTCTGCGTTAACGTTACCGTTGATCAACGCGCCTGAAAAATCAACGCGAAATTGATTAACGTTAACAACCCTGATCAGGATAGTTCATCCGCGTGTGAAAGAGTGTTGTTATATGTGTGAATTTGGATCCCGGGGAAACTAAAGGGGGATACTCTAGAGAAATCGACACTCTAGAGACATTCGTAGAGGAATTCATGCAGGAAGTCATGTACGAATTTCTATAAAGATTGCTGAAAGACTTCCCGGGAGGAGTTCTCGCAAGAACGCCTAGCCACAGACGTAACACTTGCGAATTTGCGGGAAATTTCCATCGACCACGCTTTTAACGATCATTTTAAATTTTCATAGTTATGGCTTTCACAACCAGAGGCACGCGCATCGTTTTTCTATGCGTTAGACGTTTCACACTAGCGCCTTCTGTTGACGATATTGCACAACACAATGATTCGTGCAACTTTTCCGCCAGTTGATAGTGGTGTGAACTGGGCGATGGATTTCAAGGAAAATCGTTCAAGGTGTTACGTCTGTTTGCCTGTGGCCTAGCATAATGCCTGGCGGAATTTCGGGAGGAATTCCTAGGAAATTCTTACAGAATTTCGTGGAGGAACTGCTGCTTAATCACAAACTTGAAGAAAAACTAGTGGAGAAAAATTGTGCATTACCCAAATTCACAACGAAACGATGGTTAACGTCCACTTCTTCCATCTGAATCTGATACCTTATTGCGTGAACTTTTTGTTAATGGTGATTGTTGTGAAGATTTTCTGCCGGAAATTTGATTTTGAACGAGTTTGCTGTACCTAGTCCAGCGCCAATTCCCTGCACCAGTGCCGAACTTCCTGCAAAATCAAATGGGAAATCACTTCGGCACCCATCTTTGTGCTGACGAAGTGCACTCGTCTGCGTGTAATAGTTGTTTTGAGCACTTGTGCGGCTTCAGAGTGAAAGTATTGCTCATTGACTGTGGATCTCGTTGTGGAAATATTGCGGGAGATGATTACCTACGGAAGTGCGTTTGAAAAATATGCGACAAGTGCTATTTTGCTTTGTTTTTCTGCGAGGTGCCGCCGGGAATTGATTGCGGGTGCCCAAGTAGTTCGAAACCCTATTCGATGTTAAGTATGATGTAGATATGTGTAGCAATAACGTTAGCAATTAGCAGATCACAGTAGGTGGGGTGATGCAATGTAAATATCTTCTCTGTTGTCAAACAAGTGGCACCGTTGAGTGAAAATTAATCTACTTTTATTTCGTGTTTCGTACAAAACCTAGTATTACGTTGCCTTAGACCAAGCGACAGAATTTTGTAGTGATTTGTGGAGCAGAATGGATTTTTCGTAGCTGGGAACTAAGCGATTGTCGTACGACAAATACGAAACCTGGGACGATTCGGGCTGGTCAGGTGCCAACACGGGAGAATTTGTGGAGTTTTGTTTGCGCTGAAACCCAGGAGCAAGTTCGAACGAAAGACTGAATGGCAAAGGGTGATTTGGGTGCTTTGGCGCTTCAAATAGTTGGTTTACTGGTGGAGGATGCACAACTCAGGATCATCAAGGTTGTGAGTATTTTGTGAAATACTTTTTAGTTAGAAAGTTGCGTTGGTCAAAACGCTATCGAAAGTGAAGCTGTCAGAAGGTGGGTATATACGACAACATCTGGTTGAGTATGATGCACTGTTTGAGAAAGTGGATAACATCGGATGCAAAATGGACGAGGATATGAAGGGGGCATTCATCTTGGCAGGCTTACCACAGTCGCACGAAAGTATTGTGTCATCGATTCAAGGGCGTTAGGATATTTTCACCATGAACTTCATAACTTCATGAACTTCATACAGTCGACTCTCTATGTCTCGATGTTCTACATCTCGATATCTCTCCCTTTCTTGATGGTTTGATCGGTCCCTTCAATCTGCATACTTTTTTCCTCTCTACATCTCGATATCTCCCTATCTCGATGCGATCAAGTTCGTTTTTGTTCTAAATTTTCTCTCTACATGTCGATATGCCCATTTTCACAGGTTACTAGACCTCGTTTCCTAGGTGCAATACATTCTGCGAAGGCGAACGAAGGAAACATGCCTCATACTTAATAGCAAATTTCCATGTGCCAAACCACATCCAAAGTATATGCAACCAATACCCGATTACGCAGGCAAATTAGCACATGAATAGTATGTGCTCTAAATTGTATGAGTCGCTGCTGTATGGTGCCTCATCAAAAGTATGAGTCGCGCTAATGGAAAACATTTGCTTACCCCCATTGCAAAAATCCATGTCCCGGACACATAAAAGGAATGAAGATTTTTTTCCCAGTGTAGAAGAGCTTGAAGACAGGATTGCAGTTATATTCAAGACAAACAATTGTTTGAATATGAAGGATTATAAAATTGTATTGGAAGGAGAGAAAGTAAGCTTTATCGTTTGAATTTGAAAGGTTGAAAAGATGCAGGAGGCAAATATCTAGATATGTTTCCGTTATCGAGGAGTAATGTTGGAGATATGTGTAGCAATAACGTTGGCAATTAGCAGATCATGGTAGGCGTGGTTATTGCATCTTCTCTGTTGTCAAACGAGCGGCACCGTTGAGTAAAAATAAGTTCATTTTTATTTCGTGTTTCGTACAAAACTTGGTATTTCATAGCCAAAACAAGCAACAAAGAAGGCGCGGCGATTACTCATTATCCTAACTGGTAACAGATAATGACATGATCTCGAAAATTTTTGTTGCAGATAAAACGGAAGCTGAATTTGTTGCGTATTTTTCAACTTGTAAATAACTAATTATTTTCAACCCAAAATCGAAACTTCTTGATGATATATTTTCAGTAGCGTTGCAGTGTTTACCGATTAGAAGTTTCCGCTCGAAAATCACAATGCAAGGCTCAAAAATCTTTAATCTCGTGTTGCACGATCTTTGTCCTATTCTGTTCAAGTTGGGACAAACTTATGTCGCATTGGATGGATTGTCGCAACAAATGCAGGTTGCGACATTGTCATTATTGTTGCACGATGGTTGAATTTTGATTCACTGGCCTTAGTTCAACAAAGTATCGTAAGTCCAAATTGATTGATTTGTCTATATTTAAGAGAATTTCAGCCCTTGGCCAGCCCAAATAAAACTTCAAGTTTGAACAAAGAATGATTATTATGGCAGGGAATTTTTTGAATCTGACGAGTATTTCACTATTCTGGAAAGGTTTTTCAACAAAAACTTGGAATTTGTATAAATACTCAATAGTTTTGTCTTGGTGGCTAATACCGATAATAGTTAGGGCCAAACTTTACGGTGACCTTCCACAGAAATCTGCAGCAATATCATTTCATTCATAAAGTTTATCCACACAGAGTTTTGTACATGAACTGGTTTCCCGTAGCTGCATGCGACTGCTTGAAGTTATGAATGAAAGTCTAAATCGGCCAAACTAACATGAGACGCGAACGGACGCGACGAGGATCGGATAGCCATTGAAGCGAGTAGACGGAACTAATTTTTGATCTTGTCAGTTTTGTAGTTTCTGTTGTTATGCGATGATAATCGTATGCTTAGAACATTTCAAGGCGTTGTTGCACTTCCCATCCCACTACACACAAGTTGTTCTTATGGTTGATCAGCAGAGAGAACACGTGAAAGGAGCAAAGTTTTGTTGATCGGAGATAATTACAGGTTCCAAATAAGCGAGCAAGAAGGTGGATTGAAGTGAGTTTTTGGAACAAGATCATTCTACCTAGTCTATGGTTTTTGGAAGAATTATTATTAATTATTCTTGATTAACAGGTAATCCATTCTAGTTCGATGTGAAGAACTTGATGTGATGTAGATGATTTAATTAAGATTAATTTGTAAGTAACTTCTATCTGACCATTGTAATCATCAGTTGACACTAGTTCGTGTTAAAAACTTAACCATAAATGAACTCAGAGTTTCTTTTAATAATTAAAACGTACAGTCAGCAATACATCAGGCTAGGTATTGTAGACTTTGAAAATGTTTAAGATATCTTAGAATTCATACGCTAACCAGCATATGTTCGAACTGTTACCTCATCACGTTCCAGCCTTTGTGGAATAAGTTCCAACAACCCGCATCATAAATATGGAATCCAAAGCGCATGAAATTTAGTTTATAAATCAATTAATAAACCTAACAAGCCCACCTGTGACTAACCACACCTGACTCACCGGTTAGCTACCTACCTATACTTCAGAATGGTGCCACAGAATAAATAAAAATGAGAGGCTTCCCTACCCACTCGGACCGGCCCAGCCGGCCCAATCGAAGTAGCCTTTACGCGCTCTCTCAAACCATATCGTCGCCCGTTCGTTCCATAAAATTCAGCCGCTAGGTGGAAAACGTGTCCAAATTAGGACTAAAAGCTGGTCTTATCTTTTCATCCACTCCGCGTGTTTCCCCCATCTTGGCAGCGTTCGCCTTCGAGCTATCGATCGGGTCTCGCTCGATGGCAACAGATTGATCGCTCCGTATACCAGTCAGTCTCATTTGCTATCGAGAGTGTTTAAACATGACACAATCTACACCAGTAGCCGGCTCAATGAGATCGATTGTCCAGACGTTTGATCTGAGGGAACGGTGTTCGAAAAAGATACAAATTTCAAATGAAAGTGTGGACAACGGAGCCGATTGCTTAGTTGAAGTAACGAATCTGGGAGAATTTTTCATTGATTAAGAGAATTTATTGGTCAGAATACATTTTCAAAATGTGTGTTTTTTTTTTCGTAAATCCACAATTGAAACACCGTCATGGTCATATGCTTACAACTGGTAGAAACCTACTTAGAAATCCGATGCAACACTTTGCAAAGTAGTCATCGTCATTTATTTGTGTAAGCCGGTTGAAGCCACTCACAAGGTAGGCTATGATATGATTACAGCTGGCATTAGACCGGCTTGGATGAATTTAGACAAATATGAGCCGTGAGAAAAAGTAATGAACTAGTGATTATGGTACCAGATAAGGAATCTATTGGATTCCTAGCAATGCGCAAGTATTAGACATCATGTGATATTAGTTGAGCAATACTCAGTGAAATTGATTGAAATTTTTATATTATCATATTTGCTAGTTGGAGCTCTTAATTCAAGCCTAACTTTACCAAACACCGTATCTAACAAAATTCACGAACGGAGAGAAATAGAGGGGAGGTTCACTGTTCCCATAGCAACTCATACATTGAGCATTTTAGGAACGTGAAAAATTCGCATATTTTTTCTCAAATCATCCCCAAATATGAGTGATACAAGTAGCCCTTAACGAGATTCAGCGCCTCATGTGAAAAACTCTGTTTTGTTTACATATGTTACATACGATTTTTTGATAAAGTTAGGCTTGAATTGCAGTTTATGTAAGGTGTCCATTATACCCGAACCACTCAAAGGTGCTTTACCGTAAAAAATGTAGGAGAAAAACTCGGTAAAAAAATTGCCGTCACAATACATACTTTTTCGTTTATTTGAATCATCGGCATTTTCCTAATCCATAAAATGACACGGCAGTCACCCCCAATCGACCTCGGCCCATAAATAAATGTCACCGAGTAGGGCCGAAGAAGTGCGGTCAGTTGTTTCACTCAGTAACGAAGAGGTGGCGGCATAGATGTTCCTTAGGGACTATAAAAAGAAAATATTGTTGGATTTAGGACAAGCTGATTTATTCTTAAGGCAATCAGAATTTTGAAAAAAAAAAAAGAAATTCATTCGTATCTGAACCGTTTCGTTTTTAACGAAGAAAATTAGAAAATTCTACTATAACTACGTTATAGTAGATATTACTAGGTTTTGAATTTTTCTCGCCACTGTGGCACAAACTAGATCGGTCAATGAGTGACCGCATCTGTACGAGTACGTCTAGCAGATAAGAGCAGTAGATGTGGTGTGCTCTCGCAGCATCTCCAGCAGGAGAAAATATTTGATAAGTTAGTTTAATTTCGATCATCGAACGTGTCGGTAGCGATCGTTGGATCGCACGTCGGTGACTAAAAATACAGTCCATTTAATATTCGAATAAACGCGTGTGCTAATTAAACCAGTGCGATTAATAAAACCATTTCTAGTGATCGTATCACATTAGTCGTCGCGTGTGTCGTCCGAAGTTCTTATTCGCGGGTGCTTTCGCTGAAGTGCGAACCGGGAGTTTCCCACACGTAGTAGGCCAAGATCAAGGCCGAGTTCAAGAGATCCAAATCATAGTAGGCAGTGTACGGTCTTACAGATTACACAGCTCCCACCAAAATTTGTCTGCTCAATATTGATTGATGCAAGTATTATCAAAACACTCGACACCGATTTGCATCAATGGAAACATGTATATCTTTGCTCATCATACAGTTCTCGTCATTTCTGTCCTGTCATGCATATGCATCCACAGTTTGATGCTAATCCAATAATCCCTTAAAACATTTGCCTTGTCACACGTCCTTAAGTCCACTCACGTCCACGCTCCTGAACCAAAGAAAATGTAGGACCCGGATTCAAATAACGCCAAAATTGCTTCGCACTTTCTCGTTCGTTCCCATGTCCGTCGATTTTTCTTTCACCCCAAATTCAGCCTACTGCGTCGTGAGGGAGCTTCGGTTTTTTTTTCGACGCCATCTCAAGGGATGAATATATTTTCATCATCTGTTTTTTATTCATTTCCCCTCCCCACTCACGCACGTGTGAGTGAATGTCCGGTCTACATCAGGGTGGCTATGGGTTCCTCCGAGCCTGAATGGAAAGTGCGGCTGGACATTTCCCAACCCAAATGTATTGCGGCGGCGGTAGCGGCCATAGGTCGGAAGAAGATCCAATCTTTTTTACTCTTCTGAACAGTAGGAAATAAATAAGATTGAAAGCATTATCCTTCTTCTTCGTTAGGATTTTCCGTGGTCGGACCACGCGAGGGCTGCTTCGATCAGGGCAGGCGGACGGGGGAGAAAGCCAGGTTTTCCATGGAGAACAACGATATTTTAGGAAAAGTAGGCATCGGCTTTCGGAAACTGGTGCGCTGCTGGCTGGACGTGAATCTGTCATATTCTTATGTTTACAATCCTCTTTGGTTAGGTTTGGTCACTGTCTGTTGACTTACTTTTACCCTGGAGAGGGTGCTGCTGAGTCACGCGGGGGATGTTGTTGGTTTACCAGAGCAGGAGGTTGGAGGTGGTTTGTCGTGACAAGATAAATAGATGGAAGGATACTTTTCCGAGAACGTTTGGGAAGCCAGTGTTTCCATTCGAAACCTCCCGGGACCCATAGGCTTTCCAATTGTCAAAAGCTTGGAAATATTGAACAGAAATGATTTGGAGTTTTTTGTTAGCACAGTGAAGGAGGGGAGTGAGGAAAACATTATAAGCAGCTTAGCATTTGCTCAAGAACAATGTTTGTTGACTTTTCAATGTGAAACATGGTATTGGATGACCCATGGTTTCGTGTTTGCTTGGAAAATCAAATAATACAAATTAAATATTTTTGAAAACTGTCACAATCGGTGGTGGATTCTATGTTGCCCACCATAGAATTGAAAAAGTGATAATGGGAAAAACTGCTTTTGTCACATGCAATATTCACTTGTTCACTCTTCTGAAATGCATAGCACAGCATATGAATTTTTACATGTCTTCAAGACTTTTAAAAACATTTCTCTCAGCATACAAACGCAATGAGCCTGTGCACCCTTTGATGCCTTCTTGCTCTCTCCCATACAGGAAATTTGACGTTTACTGCGTGCTTCGTTTTAAAATTTCCCGTAGTAGAGAAAAAGATAACAATTAATTTTCTATTCGAAAACATTGTTTTTGTATCTGTATTAACGAGATTTCTAGCCCTAGGCTAGTTCATCTCGGGACCCATGCTTTACTTCCCTTCCGAAGGAAGAACGCATTTTTTTTGTGAATTTGTCGGGAGAGGGGTTCGATTCCTGGTCCTCGGCGTGATAGTCAAGTGTTCTAACCATCACACCAGGTCCACTCCAACTCGAAAACAAACTTCTAACAAAAAGGAAGGATCGAAGCAAGCTATGGACGGTTGCGTCCAAAAAACTTCTGTCACTTTTTTTTTTCAGTTCCACGGTGTTTATAATTTGACCGGTGAAATCAATGTAAAATGGTGGTGGCAATGTAAAATGGTGGTGTACAATATTTAGAAGGATATATTATAATATTCCGGAAATATTATGACAGTTTTTTGATGACGTAATTTGAATCGTTCAAAGGCATGAACAAAATAATCTAGTTAATCATTTTATGGCTTTATCAAGCATTTTCTACTCAGACTGTTAGCGAGTAGAGATCAAAGTGGATAATGAAATTATAAATATGATAGTGTTCGCTAGGTGGCGAACAAGTGTGAAAATTTATAGAAGGTGAAATTAGGCATGAAGGTCATGCATTGAACGAATAGATCGTATGCGTGAAACTTCTGCCGTACGACTTGAACTTTAAACAGATCGGCTTGGTTGGTAGTTCATACCCCAAGTATAGATGACAGTTCTCTTAGGTATGCTAGATCCTCCATTGCATCAGTAGTGGTAAATAGTTTTGCACAGAGCACAAATGAGATTTCATAACTATTTTTCATGTATGGGTGAAAAAAAATGGCGATCTAGCATACCTTAGAGCAGCGTTTCTCAAACTATGGGACGCGGGCTGATTTCAGATGGGTCGTGAGAGTTTGACCATAATCATGAGTTTGACCATGAGTCGTTAATGAGTTGCATTATGAACATTATGCAACTATTTTTCATTATGCAGCTCATTTCAGTTGCATCATGAACCAGTTCGGAAAAATTTGGCCATTATGATACAAAAATGAGTCCTATAAAATAAATGCTATAATACTGAATTGTATAAAAAAAAATTAACGAGAGCAGAAGGAAACATTTTTTATGCGTCAAGATTTATCGAGAAAATTATTCGAACTACGAATCGCGTATATTATTATGTTAAGTGCAAAAATAAGTCAGAATTGTCTGAAACGACTACTATTAGTAAAAACACAGAGAAACAGACGTCACACTCTCATTGCTTCCCATCGATCACGGTTTTAACGGTTGATTTAAATATTCAGTAGTAAGTCGATCGACCATTCGCGGTGCTGGTATCGTTTTTGCTCCTGTCTGACGTTTGCTCACTACTGCTATCTAGTGGCGGCCCGGCCAAACACAGTACGTTTAGCATTGGGCGATTACGTTTTTGTGTTACGTCTGTTTCTCTGTGGTAAACATTTAGGAGGTGGGTCTCCAAATTCTCTTACAATGAAAAGTGGGTGGCGAGCTGACAAAGTTTGAGAACCCGTGCCTTAGGTGGGTTCATACCACCATACCAAGACTGGCAAATATTTCAGGCACCCGACTGCCTATGTATTGTTCTGTTTTCAATCCTGGTTCTATCGATCAGTAGCTTTCGTGGAATTTGCACTACCATTCATAAGCGTATGCTTATATCGCGACGTGATCTTCCTATTAGCTGTACATATCTGATCTTGTTGAGAAGAATCTGACGATTCGAAATTAAACACCGGATTAACTTCTCAGGTACACAATTCGTCACGTCAGGAATTATTTCTATAGTGATGTTTATACAGAAAGATCATCTTGGATTAATACTATTACGTGCTCCTCTCGTGACACATATACAAGTTCATATTGCCAATATATTGCATACAAGTTGCAGAGCTCAAGTTTACCACTAAAGCTCTTCATGCAACCTTGTATGCAATGATGAATAGACTTTATAATCTGTGTATGAATGGCAAATGGTTATTGTTTATTCCCGATCATCTAGTGAAATGCTTTTCTCAACAGATCTTAACAACACTAAAGCACTAACAGCTTATTTCGAAGCTTATCGAAATAAGCTTTAGTGTGCGTGTCATTTTGCCAAGCAAGAGAAAACGGAAGAGTTGTGTGCCCCCTAGTTGTCCAGTGAAGTGTTCCCGTTGGTTGGCAGCGTAACTGGAATCATGATTCAAGCATGTGTCGTGTCCTATCCGGAGTTCTGAGGTTCCTTTATCTGGTTGATACTTTGTGATGATGTTCATAGTGAGCTAGCTGAGTAAGTCGATCGTCAACCTAGGTCGAAACGTAATAATAACAACGATGTGCTGATGACGAACTTGGGCTTGTTAGGGGAATATCTGTAAGTAAAAAGAAAATCGTGTTAAGTACTGTTCCTTTGAATTCCACTAAGAATATGCATCCTTTGACAGATACGTATTTCGACCTCAACTGTAAGGTCGTCTTCAGTGTCTTGTACTTGACACAAAGTACTCAAAGTACTTGACTTGTACTTTAAAGTACAAGACACTGAAGACAACCTTACAGTTGAGGTCGAAATACGTATCTGTCAAAGGATGCATATTCTTAGTGGAATTCAAAGGAACGATGTGCTGCCTATTACTTTGTTTAAGTTGCGTCGGATGTACCTAGTACCGAGAGATTTGGAGAGGACCCGAGCGGAAGGGAATAACAACAGCATAAGCAAATGTGTTATTTTGACAAAATAACTGAGTAATAAAATAAGTTATTTTCGAAAGAGACGAACCAGCCAAGGGCTGAAAGTCTCTATAATAAAGATAAATCAATCAAATCATAAGTTATTTTCATGTTATTAACATAACAAATTATGTTATAAACTTGACTGTCATAAGCGGCAAAATGACAAAAATTTTAACAAAAAAGTGTTCCTGGAAGACCAATTTGATAACATGTTTTGTTAGTTCGATAACAACATAATAACAATGAATTTGGGAAATATTTCAGTAACAAATGTTGTTATTTCAAAGTTATTGATAACAATCCGAAAGCAAAATTAGTTATGATATCAAACTAATAACAAAATAAATAATAATGCTAGGGTCTTGTACCATTTGGGCAGATGTACCTATTTTTAGCACTTGCCGCTGTTACTAAATCAATTTTATACCTTAATGGCACATGATGAGTTACGTACAGTATCTAACCCTATACAAAAATTCAAATCAATAGGTTTGAAATTGACTCAGTTATAGCATCAAGTGCCCAAAATAGGTACACCTGCCCAAATGGTACAAGGCCTTATATTAATAACAAAACAGGCGTTTAGATCACATTAAAAGCATTGCTAGTTATGATATAACATCAATTGAAAAATTACAAAACGAAAAATACAAGATAAAAAATATCAAATAATACAAGATGTACAAAGCATGCCTTGCTCACTGTGCCTCACCCACAAAAACGAGTGCCTTGGGTGGGGCAGTTATTCAACAAACAAATTTCTAAATATACCGTTAAATTGGTGTACGATTGGAATTATTAGTATTACGTCTGTTTGTCTGTGCTAGCAGGCTACAGTTTTAATAAAATGACAATTACAAATATAGTAAATCGCCAACTGTTGCACACTTCAAAATCTCACCAATTCACAGTGGTTGAAATCGCGAAAAACACGATCGTGGGCATTTTGAGTGTGATAATGTGAAAATAATATAATGTGATGTTCTGCAAAGTTGTTACATATTTTAAGGAGCAACTTTTGATAACTTTTGATTTTTGATAAATTTACCCAAAAGTTAGATGAAAATTCTATTTTCTACAAAAGCAAAGAAAACTAAATGGTGTCTTCGGCAAAGTTATAGATAATATCATGCAGAAAAATATTGCCGAAGAGACTTTTGCTCTATCTTTTGAAATGAGCGATATATAATAAATTTAGTATAAAAACCCCTTAAAACCTTGAAAAGCCACTAAATGCTTTATATCTCTTTTGGATTAGGTTTTCGCGGCTTCCGATGTTCTGAAGACTTTTTCATTATGTTATTGTGCATCTTTTTCCTTAAGACAGTGTTGCCATATTTTCATTGTTTCTATGTGATTTTTTAATTTTCCTATAAAAAATGACTGTTTTTAATAATGAGATATCTCGAAAAGTTGCAAAAAGTTGCAAAAAATTCAAAGCATGATGAAAAGTTGAATAAAATTGCTATCTTATACAGGTCAACTGATGAGTTGCTCTCTGTCTCTTCGATGCTTAAAATCTGTTTGAAAATTGTCACTTTCACACTTTTAAATGTTGAAATAAATACTTTTTCCATGTGATAATCTAAAAATTGTGCTATACAATGTTCAGCAAAGTTGTTGCATATTTTTAGAGCAAACTTTTGACAAAATTACTTTTTCAAAAAAATTGCCTTAAAGTTAGATAAAAAAATATTTTTCTTGGGAATCCGCAAATCAAAATGGCGTCTTCAGGAAAGTTGTTCTAAATGGTAAATGGAAAAACTTTGTCGAAGACACCATGACTTTATCTTCAAAAATGACCATTTTAGAGCTGATTTTATGAAAAAACCCCTTAAAAGTTTAGAAAAACATTAAAATTTCACTTAACTTTTTTATATTTGAATTTCTTGACATGGAATGTTTTAGGAACTATTTTGTATTCAATAAATGCACAATTTTGTCGAAGACATCAAGAAGTTATCTTGAATATTTCTCTTGATAACATGCGTTTTCAAAGAAAAAAAGCACATTTTTGAACCAAAATATTTTTATGTTTAAGGCAACTTTTTTTGAAAAAGTAATTTTGTCAAAAGTTTGTTCTAAAAATATGCAACAACTTTGCTGAACATTGTATAGCACAATTTTTAGATTATCACATGGAAAAAGTATTTATTTCAACATTTGAAAGTGTGAAAGTGACAATTTTCAAACAGATTTTAAGCATCGAAGAGACAGAGAGCAACTCATCAGTTGACCTGTATAAGATAGCAATTTTATTCAACTTTTCATCATGCTTTGAATTTTTTGCAACTTTTTGCAACTTTTCGAGATATCTCATTATTAAAAACAGTCATTTTTTATAGGAAAATTAAAAAATCACATAGAAACAATGAAAATATGGCAACACTGTCTTAAGAAAAAAGATGCACAATAACATAATGAAAAAGTCTTCAGAACATCGGAAGCCTCGAAAACCTAATCCAAAAGAGATATAAAGCATTTAGTGGCTTTTCAAGGTTTTAAGGGGTTTTTATACTAAATTTATTATATATCGCTCATTTCAAAAGATAGAGCAAAAGTCTCTTCGTCAATATTTTTCTGCATGATATTATCTATAACTTTGCCGAAGACACTATTTAGTTTTCTTTGCTTTTGTAGAAAATAGATTTTTCATCTAACTTTTGGGTAAATTTATCAAAAAACAAAAGTTATCAAAAGTTGCTCCTTAAAATATGTAACAACTTTGCAGAACATCACATTATATTATTTTCACATTATCACACTCAAAATGCCCACGATCGTGTTTTTCGCGATTTCAACCACTGTGCAATTGCTGCACACCTCATAACAAAAGCATAGAGTGTGGAACAAAATTGGCAAGTTTTAAAGGTGTGCATGGCGATTTGCCCTACAATTACAAAATAATAAAAGTCGATTGAGTGGTTAAACGAAATAAAAAATAAATATGAGTTTAAGTATTTGTGATTAACTACAAACTCACTATATTGAATTTCTAAGCAATAGTTACGAATATACGAATTACGAATATAACTATAAAAAATAATAAACTGAAAAGCTCGTTCAGTCCCAATTAGAGGAACTAATTAGATCATACACACGGTATGCTGTAAACAATGTGCTGTAAACAAAAGCTCGAATGATGTAGTTTCAATTTCAAAACTTGTTATTGTTGTGCTATTGTTTATTAAATATTTGTACACTCTCAATACTATGATAATAACTAAATTTGTTCCATAATAAAACATATGATAACAATATTATTTTATGAGTGTATATCAATAGCTTGATCATAACAAAATAAGATTGTCAAACAAAACATGTTATGGAAAACTAATGCCTTGCTAAGTTAATAACAAAACATAACAAAACATAACAAAACAAGATATAAAAACAGATCATGTGATTTGATAGTTATTGGTTTGATATTCCCCTCTGCTCGGGGATGTTCCTTTTTTATTTTCCATTTATGTCTCGGCAAATTATGGTTCAATTTGTAAGCGTATAAGGAGTTAGAAGAAACAGTTTTTGTCGTTTCAGAGAACTAATAATGGCGCTTAAGCCCAGGTTTTCGAACCAGGACATTAGGCGGAAATTCCGACGTCCCATCCTATAAAGAAGCGATTCAATTCAATTCAACTTTCTTAGCAACGTCATTCCAAACGTTTTTACTTCACATCTATATCATTACGGAGCGGCTGACGAGATGTCGCCGTTCTATGATTTTATTCAATTGTAAACAATGACGCTGCACAGTAGGCCTTGCTGCTTGAATAGTTATAATATATCTCTGATGCCTTACAAGCATTGATGATGACAAGACAAAGTGTTAAAAGTAGTCGATTTTATCCTTTTCTAGGATTCTTTCAAGAGATGCCTGTGTATGTGTAGACTAGACTAGGCTAGAATAGTGCTAACTTCTAACAAAAAAATAAAAAACAAACAATATAATCCGTGTTTCAATCGTTTGTTTTGAGGATAAAATAAGGAGCACCCTGCTGAACTGCTGAAACGGTTCCCCTATAACAATTTCATTCTTGTACACAGTTATTAAAATACCACAACAAAAAACCACTTATGATTTGTTTTGAGAAATTGCTCTCCGCCAAAAGTAAATCGCTACTGGCACTGCTTTGATTTTCACGCCAGGATCAATCCGAACGATGATACAGCACTACGCCAGTCACTTTCATTTGCGAAAAGCAAACCCACCGAGAATCAAACGTAAGTGAGCATCACAGAGTTTCATGCAAAAACGATCGCCCTTTTTGCCACCACCAACGAAGAAGCGCAGAAAATGAATTTTATGAGAACTTTTATAATTAGCGCCCAATAAAGATCCCGACGCGCAGATAAATGATGTACGACTTCCGAAAAGTCTCGCGCCGTGGCCTTTGTTATTAGTGCTGCTGATTAGTTTTCTGTCCGCGCTCGCGCGGTTCTGTTTGGTTAAGCCGACCGATCGCCTCAATGCTCTGGATGTAAATTTACCTTCGAGGCGCCGGCCGCTGCCGCCGCCAAGAAGACCACAGATTCTGCGGAATCATCGCACGATGAGATGGAGGAAAATTTAAATGTGGATCATCCGAGCTGAATGGACTCCAGGTTGCTCTGAGGTAGAACCACCGCGTAGCGCGGTGTCAGACAGATATGAAAAACACCGAAGTCAAACTCGATTAGCGGTGAGCTTCTTCGTTCATCGATGGAGTCAGGCTGCCTCAGCAAGCTATGACTCGTCATTTTTATTATGTTTAACTAAGGTTCTGGCCTTTTCATTCTTTTCGGTGGCGCCGGTAAAAGTAATCATAAAAATGGAGACATTTTTCAACAGTTGCCAAAAAAAAAAACCGTGAGAAATAACTTTTTTTTTGCATAACTTGTTACTTAAATATTGTAGATTTAGCACTAAATTCGGATATAACTTCATTAACTTCCGCTGGCCTTTCTATGCGTTAAACATAACGTCGGAAGTAGTGTGCATTTGATGTTATATTTAACGCATAGAAAAGCCAACGGAAGTCAATGAAGTTATTTCCGACACCAATTTAGTGATAAATGCACAATACCTACTTGTTGGGCTACAATTTACTTCGTTGGGAGTCGCCAACTCCTCTATGGTATACTACTGAGTCTTTGCCCGATGGTCTTTCGGCGATCCGATGAGAACTAATACTAATGGCAACGACCACACTGACGAAAAAGGGACTTGCGATTGGAAGCTCGGTACGTTGAACTGCTGATCTATGAATTTCATCGGGAGCACCCGCATACTCGCTGATATACTGAAGCACTGCAGGTGCTGGATAGGACCCATAGTGCAAACCTTTAGAGGTAATCATACTATCTAAGCAGAACTGCGGCAGCACATGCAAGCTGAGAACACCTACCTTTCATCGTGTTGGGCGTTATGCAGAGGCGCGTGATCGGTTGGTGGCCGATCGACGAAAGAATGAGCAAGTTTAGGATCAAGGGCCGATTCTTCAACATTAGCATAATAAACGTGCCCTGCTCACACTCCGGAAGCACTGATGATGACAATGACGCATTCTACTCGCAGCTCGAACGTTAGAACAACCAATAGAAATACACTAGAACTCCAAGAACAATCGCTGTCCAAGCCACAACGTCAAGATCATCATAGGAGACTGTGGAGCTTGGAATTATTGTGCCCCCAAGTAGTAACTATCCAGCTTTTTACGCTAGCATCACAGAACAGATGTGTATCTTCGAACAAATGTGAAGTTTCGAGGTGGAAGTCGTGAAATTGTCACTTGGAAAACTAGATTGGAATGAATTTCCATGGGAAAATAAAACATCATCAAAGCGTGTTACGCCGCCTCCCTATGCTCGCTGCAGGCTAAAGCTTGACTTCCACCACCAGGTTCGCTAGTGTTGAGCTAGCTTTTCGTGACGAAGATTCACCCCCGTGCTAGCCTGCTATAAATTTTGAATCACCCCCCTTTGACAATTCTTGCCGACACAATTTTTTATGGTTTCCTTCGCGGAATTGTATTTTTTTCATGTTTACAATGCACAGTGGTTCCATTTGTTCAGGGAAGCGGTCATAAATCATTTTCTTCGTTTTTTGAAGGGCATAATCATTATTAGTGACCAGAAATAGCATGTTATGACTAAAAAAGGATATTCCAGTTCATTTTCATGATCATCACTTGAAAATATGAACTTTGAACATTTTTATTTATGATAAATGAAAATATCATTGAAAAAAACCTTTATTTTGCACAGAAATTAGTAATCAAATATTTTTAATTATTATGAAGAGTGGGTCGAATTCTGAGGAATTTCTGCTAAGTATTGCACGTTAAAACATGTATAGCACGACTGTATCATAATAGATTCTTGTGAATAGAATCAGTATTAGCATTATAATTGTGATTTTATTAGTAGGTTCTATTGCAATAAAATCAATATATGAAACTGTATATTTTTTTCAGAAATAAAGTAGTTTGCATTGTCGAAATACAGAAAAAATCATCACATATCGAATTAGTATGTATAACTACAGTACCTAATGCCCAAAAGAGATAATTCTGAAACAATAGTAACAATAGTGCAATTACAGAATCAATTATTTCTGAAATTATTTCAAACAAATATTCAGGATTAATTCACAAAACGTACGTAAAAGGAAATTTTTCAACCATACAAATATTGCTTTACACAGTTATATGTCATATAATTCATGGGCCTGCGTTTTGCACAATAAAAAAGATTCAAGTATCTGTCCAGTCGTATTTGTTTCTTATAATTGCATTGCAACTGCTATCCAGTAATATAGTACATGGAATTTTAATCATGTATTGCTCTAACACAATAAAAGAAATATATACAAATACCCCTCGTCATTGCAATTTAATCAGCGCCTGCTATTTTAAAAGAAATCAATTTGTTCACTAAGATTTAACGTTAATGCATTTATCAAATATTCCGATTTGGGAAGGGAATATGAGGAGTAAATACGCTCTTTTAGTAAATATTACTAAAAGAGTGTATTAGCTCCTTCTTCTTCCAGCACTACAGTATTAGGTACTGAATGGATTTTGAGGAATTTTTTTAAATGTTGGCAGCAAATGCAAAACTTCTAATCAAGTTCGACAATTACAGAGGTAAGTTTTGAAAAAGCCAAATAAGAATGGTTGTTATGCAACTATTGAGATATGAATACCTCAATACCTCCAGAAGTGTATTTTTATTTCATAAAAAAAAAAACATTTTCAAAGATTGTTTTCAAATAAAATATCCCTCAATTATTGTAAAAAGCTTTGAAATATCTCCTGTAAAAATTTCAGTCATTTTGGTACGTATTTCAGAGAATTACAGAAAAACTAGTATATATATAATTTTGTAGTTATTTTAATACATATTTCTTATAAAAATAACGGATAACTTCCAATATATCCTGCAAGCTTGTATGCAGATATTTGCAGCTACAACCTTCACAGATTGATTCTCCTACTCAAATCTGATCATTTGCTGGCGGACGATTGATTAAATGTGGTTAAGAACATGTTTGAAATGTTACATGAATTTTTATTATGTATATATTCTATTGGTAAAATTATGTGCCTATTACTCACATCCCCATTGGTCCAAAAACATCCAGATCCGGTTTTATGCGCTTCGAATTGGAAGACAAACATCTATTCTGATTCTCTGCGTTGAAAAGCAGTTGAAAATCTACTTGCTTTTGTTATACGAAGACGCGGAGTACAACTCAAAAGTCATTTGATTTTTCGACAAATTTAAAGAATGTAAAATTGCATAACAGTACCCACGCTCTCATGCAAAATATGTAACAGAAACCTACATAAAAATGGATTTTCTGCATTCTTGGGAACATTATTGATTTAGAAAAATTATACAAACTCATAAATTAGACAATCAATTTTTCGATTTTTGGCCTATGGCGGTACCACTGTGCAATGGAGTGTCAGAAATTTTCGGTTTTGGTTTGGCCATTTTGAATTTGTTCTAATTTTTTACTGTTTTAGGTGAATGAAGACTGGTAAATACAATACTGTCATGATCTGAGCTACATTTTCCGCGCCGAAATAATTATCCAATGAGAAAATCATAGCCGAACTAAGACATTTTTATGAAAAACTTTTACTGCAACTCCATTACTCCATTGAAAGCAAACTATGTGCAGAGCTCTCACTGTATGAACATGCCGGTTCCGTCGGTTACAAATGGTTGATTCAATGCATTGATGAACATCACCAAAACCCCCTTGACTTCGTAACGGTTCTCCGACGCATACAAGAATGTTGGATACCAAGAATTTAACAAAAGGGGCGGGGGAGATTATGCTCGTTTTTTGCATGACTAGTTTCTGTACTAATATGAAATTTACGTTGGTAAAGTCCCCTTGCCCATAAACCCAGCCGTCAGTTTGTTAACGTAATGTGATAGTATTCCAGGCGTCAGCCAGTTGAAAATGAAAGTGACCGGAGATCAATCCGTACGGCGGTGCATGTTTTACTAGAATAATCGCTCAGTGCCGTAACTTGGGTGCCAGGGTTCAATATTTATGCCTGGTTCCTGTCCCAGAGCGGTACGTTCGAACAAAACTTATAGAGCCTATACCCTATACATAACAGATGCCACCAAATTTTTCGCTCCATAGCTCGTTTCTATGAATCCTCTTCCAAAAGCGTTAATGTGTATCGAGTTCTTATTGCACCTAAAAATTACAAAAGTAAGGACGCTCTGGAAGTAATGATCCGACGTTTCGACATTGGGGTTTTGTGTCATCTTCAGGGGTAATTAATTTTCGTTTTTGGTCTTATGTTTCGTCTAATAACTGTAACTGTCTTGTCGAGTTGTTGTTGGTACATGACTTATTTGGTTTGTCTAGTTTTGCAACGCACTGTACACCATGAGACAGAATTTCTTACAAAAGTAAGGGCGCGGTCATCCGGACGCGCTGTGGTCTGTTTTTACTGTCGCCATGAGACATAATATCTATCAAAAGTAAGGGTGCGGTCATCCGGACGAGCTGTGGACTGTTTCTACTGTCGCCATGAGACAGAATTTTTTACAAAAGTAAAGGTGCGGTCATCCGGACGCGCTGTGGACTGTTTTTACTGTCGCCATGAGGCATAGTTTCTTACAAAAGTAAGGATGCGGTCATCCGGACGCGCTGTGAACTGTTTTACTGTCGCAATGAGACAGAGTTTCTTACAAAAGTAAGGGTGCGGTCATCCGGACGCGCTGTGGACTGTTGTTACTGTCGCCATGAGACAGAGTTTCTTACAAAAGTAAGGGTGCGGTCATCCGGACACGATGTGGATTGTTTTTACTGTTGCCATGAGACAGAATTTCTTACAAAAGTAAGGATGCGGTCATCCGGACGCGCTGTGGACAGATTTCACTGTCGCCATGAGACAGAATTTCTTACAAAAGTAAGGGTGCGGTCATCCGGACGCGCTGTGGACTGTTTTTACTGTCGCCATGAGACAGAGTTTTTTTTACAAAAGTAAGGGTGCGGTCATCCGGACGCGCTGGGGACTGTTTTTACTGTTGCCATGAGAAAGAATTTCTCACAATAGTAAGGGTACGGTCATCCGGACGCGCTGGGAACTGTTTTTACTGTCGCCATGAGACAGAATTTCTTACAAAAGTAAGGGTGCGGTTCTCCGGACACGCTGTGGACTGTTTTTACTGTCGCCATGAGACAGAATTTCTTACAAAAGTAAGGGTGCGGTCATCCGGACGCGCTGTGGACTGTTTTCACTGTCGCTATGAGACAGAATATCTTACAAAAGTAAGGGTGCGGTCATCCGGGCATGCTGTGGACGGTTTTTACTGCCGCCATGGGACTTAGTTTCTTACAAAAGTAAGAGTGCGGCAAGAGTGCGGTCATCCGGGCATGCTGTGGACTGTTTTTACTGTCGCCATGAGACAGAATTTCTTACAAAAGTAAGGGTGCGGTCATCCAGACGCGCTGTGGACTGTTTTTAATGTCGCCATGCGACAGAGTTTCTTACAGAAGTAAAAGTGCGGTCATCCGGACGAACTGTGGACTGTTATTACTGTCGCCATGCGACAGAGTTTCTTACAAAAGTAAGGGTGCGGTCATCCGGACGCGCTGTGGACTGTTTTTACTGTCGCCATGAGACAGAGTTTCTTACAAAAGTAAGGGTGCGGTCTTCCGGACGCGCTGTGGACTGTTTTTACTGTCGCCATGAGACAGAGTTTCTTACAAAAGTAAGGGTGTGGTTATCCGGATGCACTATGCTGTTTTTACGGTTGCCATGAGACAGATTCTCTTACAAAAGTAAGGGTGCGGTCATCCGGGCACGCTGTGGACTGTTTTTACTGTCGCCATGAGACAGAATTTCTTACAAAAGTAAGGGTGCGGTCTTCCGGACGCGCTGTGGACTGTTTTTACTGTTGCCATAAGACAGAGTTTCTTACAAAAGTAAGGGTGTGGTCATCCGGACGCGCTGTGGACTGTTTTTACTGTCGCCATGAGACAGATTTTCTTACAAAAGTAAGGGTGCGGTCATCCGGACGTGCTGTGAAATGTTTTTACTGTCGCCATGAGACAGGGTTTCTTGCAAAAGTAAGGTTGCGGTCATCCGGACGCGCTGTGGGCTGTTTTTTTTTACTGTCGCCATGAGACAGAATTTCTTACAAAAGTAAGGGTGCGGTCTTCCGGACGCGCTGTGTATTGTTTTTACTGTCGCCATGAGACAGAGTTTCTTGCAAAAGTAAGGTTGCGGTCATCCGGACGCGCTGTGGACTGTTTTTACTGACGCCATGAGACAGCATTTATTACAAAAGTAAGGGTGCGGTCATCCGGACAGGCTGTGGACTGTTTTGACTGTCGCCATGAGACAGAGTTTCTTACAGAAGTAAAAGTGCGGTCATCCGGACACACTGTGGACTGTTTTTACTGTCGCCATGAGACAGATTTTCTTACAAAAGTAAGGGTGCGGTCATCCGGACACGCTGTGGACTGTTTTTACTGTCGCCATGAGACAGATTTTCTTACAAAAGTAAGGGTACGGTCATCCGGACGTGCTGTGAAATGTTTTTACTGTCGCCATGAGACAGGGTTTCTTACAAAAGTAAGGGTGCGGTCATCCGGACGTGATGTGGACTGTTGTTACTGTCGCCATGAGACAGAGTTTCTTGGAAAAGTAATGGTGCGGTCATCCGGACACGCTGTGGACTGTTTTTACTGTCGCCATGAGACAGATTTTCTTACAAAAGTAAGGGTGCGGTCATCCGGACGTGCTGTGAAATGTTTTTACTGTCGCCATGAGACAGGGTTTCTTACAAAAGTAATGGTGCGGTCATCCGGACGCGTTGTGGACTGTTTTTACTGTCGCCATGAGTCAAAATTTCTTACAAAACTAAGGGTGCGGTCATCCGGACGCGCTGTGGACTGATTTTACTGTCGCCATGAGACAAAGTTTCTTACAAAAGTAAGTGCCATGTACATTGTACAATATGCACAATGTACATGGCAGTTGTCTCTATCTAACTACAAACATTTCAACTTCATACTTTTTCAACTTCCCGGACATTGTTTAGAAGCAATATACAACAAATTCACGAGGAAAACAATCAGACTCGTGAACAACTGAAGATTAGCGCGGTACGAGTAAAAGTAAACCTTCGGGACCATAATGTTTCGATGTGTAGGATTTTTTTTACTCGCAAGATGCGTCATGATGAAACCTTTTCCATTACCGCCTGATTGTTAATCAGATTCTAGTTCTTTGGTGGGCTTTGAAAATCCACTTCGACAGCAGGAGCAGCATAGGGGCAGTCAAATAGTCGAAAATATATCCAAATTTTGTATACTGACTTTCAGTTATTTATTCATACTTAAAAAATAGCAAACTATTGCAGCTGTTGCACTCTGCTCACAAAAAATATCAAATAAATACACAGTTTGATACGTACACAGTTAAAAAATGTTACATCATATAACCTGTAACAAAAGGACCCCGTCATATCGCATACATTTTTCCATCAGTTTTCAAATTTACAGCTTGCTCTCAGTATGAAGCTTGCGTTCAACATTCCATACAAGAAATTGTATAATGTAAAATTCAGTGAGAAGGAATATAAATTTATGTGTTAAATTTGTTTCGTCGGGTGTAATTTTCAGAAATTTTTGCTGTGTATGTAAATAAAAATGCTTTTATAATCTCATACACCGTACATTTTTTGTATGATCATCCATTAAGCATTAATGGTCAATTAATAAGATTTTTCAACATCAAGATCCAATAAATGGCACAATTGACACTTTCTGTTGCTTTTTGCCTCTTTAGATCGCGTGTTTCTTCATTTCATCCGCTATCGATATTGTACGACCGCATAAAACCGTGCGTTTTACGCGCTTCTTTTAGGCGATCATTACATGCTCTCACACTAACCATAATATCCTTCGGGACACCTGGACCTGAAAACTTTGCGCTGCTTAATCCACCGACCCCGTCGTGGAAAGAAGAAACCCCTTGGGCGACTTGGACCACGCGAGTCCCCTTACTGGTGCTAACAATGGATACCTACCGGTCGGTTGCCAGTGGTAACTGGTTAGGAAGAGATGATGCTGCCGATAACGTCAACCTGGAAGCACAGCAACACAGCAGCAGTCAGTGAGTGGCGAGGACACGTACCTATATTGCAGCTGAAAACCCTTTTCCAACCGAAAACAGGAAACTAATTAAAGCATTTGGGTTAAACGTGCTCACTACCGACGGACGGTGTGGATCGAAGGAGGCTTAGCTAGTGTTGCTTTGCATGCGATGGCTTTACGCTTGCGTTGGCTGGCCAGAGCATTTATGAGGCGTGCAAGCGCATTTGGATCCCAAGCCCAGCAAATGCAGTGCAAGATTGTGCGTTACAGATAAAGGTAATCGTGTCAAATTTGGACGGTGTGGGAAAATGGTTTATTTGTACAGGTTTCGAACGTTTTAACCAGCATACACTGAAGGACGTTTAGTAATTATCGAGGCAGTAATGAATTGACATATTAGAACTAAATTGTGGCACAAATGTCCCAAATGGAGGATAACGTGCCTCCGGAGCCGGCCTTCTGATGCCTGTGCGGCATTCAGGTAAGTCTCTATTTTATGCTCGTTGATACGAACGATCGTTGCGACAATGGGAGAAAAACGAAATTCAAAGCTGCTAACAACGTGCTGATGCGCTACTAGTTTAGAAACCACCGGTGGGGACAGTCTTAGAAGGATGTGGTAAGATAAAATAATCTTTTTGAAATTGTTGAGATATACATTAGACTGGGTCAACAAATTCGATTTTTCGGAACAAAGCTGTTTCGATTCATTTTAGCGTCCAAAGTAACTGTGCAAAATTTGGGAGCGATTGGTTGCTTCCCCGTATTCCGCATTGCGATTGAAATTTGTATGGAATTTTGTATGGGAAAACCTGCTTTTTCGCATTTTTCTCATAAATTGAAATTTTTCGTCTAAAACAGTCTAACCAATGACGGTAAAGTATAGCCTAGGGTATGCCAAAAAACTTTGCCGAAGACCGCAAAGTGATTCGACACTTGTGAAAAAAGTTATACCGTACAGATTGCCCAGTGGTGCTTAACATTTAACATGTAAAGGAATAACATCAATAATAAAATCTCAATTTTTGGCCAAAGTTACCAGGCGAATAACTTTTTTCACAAGCGTCGGATCACTTTGCGGTCTTCGGCAAAGTTTTTCGGCATATCCTAGGCTATACTTTAACGTCAATAGTTACATGGTATTGGACAAAAGAATTCAACTTATGAGTAAAATGCAAAAAAGTACGTTTTCCCATACTAACTTCCATACAAATTTCAATTGCAATGCGGAATACGGGGACGCAATCAATCGCTCCCAAATTTTGCACAGTTGTTTTGGACGCTAATATAGATTGAAAAAGCTTTGTTCCGGGTTGATACGATCAAATTTAAAGTTTCTCCATACAACGTTGACCCACTCTAATATACATAATTGCGAGTTAGGTATCATACTTCTATCACTGAATGGAAAAATTTCCATTGTAGCCCATTTTGGGTGTGTTTGCCAATACAGTCAGGTACGTATCCCCCGCGTAAAAAAAAAACTCAGTTCAAAATTCGAAAAACCGCGTAAAAAAAGTCTCAATATTTCTCGACGAATCATGCAAAAATAAGACGATGAAATTTTTTTTATATGGAGTTTTCATTTACGCGGCCGCGTAAATGAAAACCGCGTAAAAAAGACCTGACTGTACTCTGAAATTTGGACAATACTACTGCGTCAACGCCAAATTCAAACTACCTCAGTTCTTTGAACTTACATTTGCGTACAATTATACTCCATCCGGGTACGAGTGACTGGCCCTAAGTATTCAAAGATCCCCGCGTGCAGAAAACTCACACATCAATTAGCCACTTGGCAAGAAGCGAACCCTTATCTTGCGAATTCTATCAATTCAAATTTAAATTCATTTCTTTGCCAAGGCCCTGATGCACTTGACGGTGCAGTTAGAGGACTGCAGAACAGATGACCGTTTCTCACGCCTGCGGGCCTCGAAGCCTTGCGCCTTGCATGCCAGTATGCATTTCATTTTCGCTCGGGCGTCGTCGTCGTCATGCTTCATCTCATCACATCAGGCGTAATTAAGCGTTAAATAGAGCCACCCGAGAATGCGTGCATAAATTTTCTTGGAACGACGTTGATGAAATCTTAAGAAGCGCCAGGCCATCCAGCCGTCCGTTCGTCAGCGATGCCTAAAGTGTAATTGAAACGAATAAATTCACCGATTGTGGCGCGCTTCTTTGAATCAAACGATTGCGCCGCGCTGGCGTTGAGGTAAAAATAATATCCATGAAGGATAGAACTTCAACAACAAATTTAAAGCAAATTTAGTGTTAATTTATCTGGTGACTGCCTGAGAGAGCCTAGGTTTCAGGTTGACTTTTGGCTCCGCAGAATCGTTTCCTGCTCTGTGGTGAAGTTGGTTAACGCTTCCTGTCTAGCAAATAGAGGAGACGTGGGTTTAAATCACACCAGAACTTCGCAAATTGTTATTTATTTACAGTTGACTCTCTTTATCTCGATATTGAAAGGACCATCGAGATAGGGAGAGATCGAACTTAAGAACAAATTTGTAATGCACACTAGATTGAAAAATCGTCCGTAACTAGGAAAAACCGTCAACAAACAGATGTCACTTCACATTCCCAGAATGTTTTGCCCATAAGAAACGAGATCTAGCAACCTGTAAAAACGGGCATATCGACATATGGTGAGATAATCTCGAACAAAAACGAACGAGTTCGCATCGAGATAGAGAGATATCGAGATAGAGAGATATCGACATGTAGAAAGGTATACTGTATGCAGATTGAAGGGACCGACCAAACCATCGAGATAGGGAGAGATATCGAGATGTAGAACATCGACATGTGGATAGTCGACTGTACCAATTTCCAATATCAATTTGTCTATGTTTTAACACATTTGTGACAATGAACTTTAGGGTTTATGTATGTCTAACATCCTAACTAGAAAATTGTAACAAAAATATAACATAATTATAACAAACCATAATATTTATAACTCATTATGATGTAACCATGTCAATTGGTGACGAACCAAGGATGTTTTCGAAAGTCTATAACTCAAATATATCAGACACCATTTAGTCTGATAACCGTGCTGATAACTCATTGTACATATTACAAATTAGTTTTGATTTTTCGACACTTTAAAAATAATGTTACAAATTTCTATCAAATTTTGACTGAAACTAGTAATCCTAGCTCGTCCTAATGTTATTCGACTCTCGCGCTAATTGTAGAACATTGATAGTTGTAAATCTAAGTTATCTATTACAAATGTCAGATTTCTATTTTTTAGTTTCCTGTGAGTTTCAGTAGGTTTTCGGTGGAGTTCCCGGAGGTTCCTCAAGGGTTTTCAGGGAATTGAAGATGGATTTCGAATGAATACTCGTTGGATTAAAGAGACGCTTCTGAAATACCCTGGAAAGCCCCTGGGACCTCCTGGGATTCCCCTGAACATACATGGAACGCATTAAAACCTCTGTATCAGTTCTGAAATCCGTTGAAAACTCCTGGAACGCTCTTGAAATCCACAGGAACAATTCTGGAACGCCTCTGAAACTACTGGAACGCCCCTAAAACCCCCGGAACACCCATGGAATGCTCTGAAATCCTTTAAACATCACTGTATGCCCTGGAAGGTTCCTAAAACCCCTTGAAACGTCCGATAATACTCCTGAAAACCCCTAAAACTTCTGAAACTACTGAAACATCCTTGGAACGCTCTTGAAATTCATCAGAATATCCCTGGACTGCCCCTGATGGCTCTTGGAAAACATTTGAAACCTCCTGAAACATTCCTGATACCCCTGCAATGCAACTGAAATCACCTGGAACGACCCTGAAAACCTTGGAATGCCGTTGGAACTATAACTTAATCTTTTATGGCTATATCGGTCGACCAATCTTTTTCTACTCAGAGTGTAAGGGAGTAGAGATCAAAGTAGATAATGGAATGCTAGATATGATAGTATTCGCTAGGTTGCGAACAAGCGTTAAAATTTTTATAGAAGGTGATGTTCACGCCAAAGCGTGAATATTATGATTTTTTGACCACCGTTTACCACACGTCTACACCTACAGTGCGGTCAGAGTACACGTCTGCTTCGCAATCAATCCAACCACTCGACAAACACCCCGAATCGAACGACAGGCCTCAACGCAGCTGAAATTATATACACGCAGCCTGGATGATAGTGCTCCTCGCCAACGTAGAAGAACAATAGCCTCAGTGTAGTTATTTGTAGTCTGGGCCGTCCCCACGCTGGTTCGTAACAAACTAGATAGGTATAGTCTTTTGTAGATAGGAGGTAGTTCCATAACTGCATGTATCAAACCTTTCGTGTACAAGTAGTACGTAGTTGATCGCCGATCGAAATAGATCACACGATGCAGCCGATCTGCGCTCCGCGCGCGACCTCGAGTCTCACGTTTCCCTGTACTTCGCGAGTGGGAATACTAGGGCAAACATTTGCCACAAGATCGATGTAAATATCTGTGTAAATTAGTTAAATATATTTGTACATACGCAAAACGATATATTCTGTGAATGACTGTCAGTTGTTGGAGGAGGAAAGGCGTTCATCTCATGCATTAAGTGCCAAGACCACTGTCTCTGATCCCATTTGCTATAGAGCGATGGCTCACTATTTCTCCTATGGCCCGAGCTCAAATCGGATCTACTTTCTCGGCGTCAACATTGATGAGTTTTGGTGCAATTTGTTCCTTCTTGTGCCTGGCCGACAGGAGTTTCTTGTTGACGACAACGTGACTAGACTACGCAGAGTGCTGAGTCAGAAATCCGGGCACTTTTCGACACTTTCCTGGGCTGGGTTCTGGGAGATCTTTGCTTCGACGAAAGCGTGACCTGGCTGCGCAGAGTGGCAGGTCAGATTCCCTCTTACCAGCAGTTTACGATTGGGTCCGCATGGGATAGCGCTGCGGCCCGTGATGACGCTTCGGTCCGAAATGAATGGCGCTACGGCCCAACGGTGGACGCAGGGGGTCCGACGGGTTGACGATCCGGCAAGTCGACGCTTCGGCCTTGCGGGTGGACGATTCGGCAGGGCGATGATGCGCTCGCGGCCTGCAGGTGGACACTCGGGGTCCGACGGGTGTACGATTCGACAGGGTGTTGGTTCGCGTGCCCTGCAGTGGACGCTGGGGTCCCATTGATGCGCTGTGGCTTGACACGACGACAGGATTTCGTGGTCCGGCTGGAACGGCAGGCTGTCCGACTGGGATACACGGATCCGGCTGGGAAGTGCAGGTTCGACTGGGACGCTTGACAATCCAATCGTGGTGCGGAGTGTGTTGATTGCTGTCCGATGACTCGATCCGATCGAACAGTCCGACGGCGAATAGCGGTGGCTTCTTCTCGACGTCCGGGGGTCCACTCCAAGTGCCATCCTGGTCACGGCACCAATGTTTCGGCCAGGATGTCTTTACGGCCCTACGCTGTGTACTTTTATTAAACCGACGAGACTCCAGACGACGAGAGAAACACGCTGATTCAAATTACTATAACGATTTATTCGCACCACCGTGTGGCAGTGCTCCACACGGTGGTGATATGACGATACACACTAACAATCAATACATTTTGGGGCTTCCCTTTTATAGGGGAAGCAGTACAGACAGTATAAAGCAACAGAGCGCACGGCAGCACGCTTTACCATGCCTACCGTTGTTGCTCTGGGCATTACTGCTAGGCAATGAAAGAGAGGCGATTAACAATAGTGAATGGGCTGTTGCTGATGTATAGCGTATAGCGCTGTAACAGCCAACGACGACGCCGAGTACGATGCGAGATCCAACATACTCCCGCCCGAAAACGACCGTTTTCCAATTCCCTTTTGCGCCGGGCAGGTTGACGACGGTGGCGGTTGATCTCGCTCTACAGTTAGGTAGGTACGATCGGGGTGCTAGGCTATTCGGGTGATCGTGATCGGGTTGCGATGAATGTTGTGGAAGTTCATTGATGGTACAGGAAGCTGAACGACGCTAAAATGGATGAACGGCTAAATTACTGGAAATGGAAAGGAACAAAAGGGTACTTGCCTGTGGTCAAGTCCCATCCGTGGGGTCCGAGGACCCACACGGAGAGCCTTGTTCCTCTTTATAGATGCTCCTGGAACTTGCTCGATTCCCCCGAGCTTGGGCCAGGAGTCCTCTCTACTGGCGATTTGGAACAAATGCAGTGCGAGCTACTGAGCGACTTGCTCTCGATCGCACTATGGGAAAATTGCCTCGTCATTTTCATCACCGAACCGAAATCGAACAAATGTTAACGCCGTAATAGATGATCGAGCTCAAGAGCCGAGGTACAATAATTGAAAAGTGACGAATAGAGTTCAATTCGGTTTATTTACATATATACACTATTCACAATTAACTGTACCCACTGTGGGTCTGCGGGCGAGAGACGATACATATTTGATCGCGCGCGGGCACGACCGACGTACGCAGATGGACCATACTTGGTTGGGTCTGCTACAAAAGAGCGCGGAAGCTGTTGAAAACGAGCGATCATTGCTTGGATTATTGTTTTAGCCGAATGTCTGCAATCAGAGAAATCGCTACTGGGTAGTAGGCAATAGCATGCAGTGGACGCTTGTTCTGCACAATGAGGAGATGGGTAATTTACAGTGGTCAAAATATTGTCTGGGGAACATAGTTCACGTGAACAGGTGAAATTAGGCAAGTAGACTATGTATTGAACGAATACATCGAATGCGTGAAACTTCTGCCGTACGACCTGTGCTTTTAAACAAATCGGCTTGGTTGATAGTTCATTCTAAAAAAGCTACCGATCCATAGAACTTGTGGTGATGAAAACAGAACAATACATAGGTAGTCGGGTGCCTGAAGCTTTTGCCAGTCTTGGTATACCTGGTATACTTGGTATAAGGTGGTATGAACTACCAACCAAGCCGATCCGCTTAAAAGCACAGGTCGTATGTACGGCAGAAGTTTCACGCATTCGATGTATTCGTTCAATACATGGCCTACTTGCCTAATATCACCTTCTATAAAATTTTCACACTTGTTCGCTACCGAGCAAATACTTTCATATCTATCATTTCATTATTCACTTTGATCTCTACTCCCTTATACTATGAGTAGAAAAAGACCGATATAGCCATAAATTAATCAAGTTGATAATATATAAATCGGGTGAACAATTACCCGTTAACTTCAATTCGTCTACTGTCAAAGTCTTCCTGACGATTGTTTGACGGTTCGCTAAGGCCGTCATCGGAGCGCCACCAGAAGTGTTGCCAGTATCAACATCCACTCCCCCGTAACATTGGCACCAGGTGTAGGTTTACAAACCTTTTTAGTACTGGCAACCTAGCCACCGGTAGCCCCCTCGTAGTATGAACAATAGCTAGCCCTCATTCTTGCCGTATTCTCCCATAAGCCCTTTGAATCGTTACGACAATACGGCCTCTTGTCCATTCGTTTCTTTTCCTTCACTGCGTTTGCTTCGTCACACCGCTCCGGTCGTCTCGTCAGCGTCGGCAAATACTATTTAAGCCTCCTTCTTCGAAACATGTCCAGCTGGAGCTGAACTTAGTGCCATGATGAGCGGAGAGCTTCGGCTGGATCCGTTACTTCGACAGCACTTTGCTTGACTCCGTCTAAATTGTCCAGCCAAAAATGAGTTGGAGTGAGTGCTTCGCTTTCCTCCGACGTTAGCGGTAGATATTGTTGTGATTGGAATATTCTTGGATCGTTTTTGTGAATGATTTCATTTTCAATTCAAAACACATCACATTTTTCTTTGAAACACCTTTGTTATCGCGAAAGCTAACCAACAAACTGACGTTTACTTTCGAATCGTGATTATACGCCTACTATGATTCAACTTTCTCTATGACGACGGTCTTGAAATAACACCTCCGCTCTTTGATGACTTTCTTATGTCATAGTTTCTTGAACAGGATTGTATTCTTACCCTATATTTAGTATCTCTCATAATCCCTACAGATATGTGAGAACTCGATTATTCACGATAGCTTAGGCTTCCACCATGAACGTTTCCAGCGCCTCCTCATTCAGCTTGCGGTTGTTAATGTGTGCCGTTTCACCGGCTGTTTTGGTGAAGCGGACTATGTGGAGCCATGAGCGAAGTCCCGGGTGGATTGAATACCCACTTAGTAGCGGTGCCTGTGAACGTTACGGCCAACTGCTCAATTTGATCGTTCAGAAGTCTTGCGGCGCCTAGACAGTTGGTCCCGCTCTTTGAATCTCAACTGGTGCTTCTTTGCGGCAAATGCATAGCCGAATGCATTTGATGCACGAATCCGAATCCGAATCGATCGTCATTGTATGGTGAACACGGCTATCCTGCGTTTTGTGTTGCTTCTCCCGATCTTCACCGTTAACGGTCCAAAGATATCCAGGCATGTATGGGTGTCTGGAAGCCATTCTTGCTAGTGGTAGTGGCGCCGTACGGGGAATCTCCGGTGCATTTTTGTAGACCCGTCACCATTGACAAGCTTTAGCTACAGCTTTAACCGCCAATTCGAGTCTCGGAATGTAGGCGGACCTCATCCACTATTGTCTCCACGTTACTGTGCAGATATCTACGATGGTAGTGGTCCAATAGTAGTTAAGTGAACTTGTGAAGTTTTGTTTGCACATTGACGTTTGGGGCCACTTCGATTCTGCCATTGGCATCTAAAATTGGACATAGTTGATATAGAGCACTACCTTTTCTCAGGCGATACCCCGAGTAGCTCGGATATGCTGAGAGTAGCGCTCAAGCTCTACCAGACGTACATGAATACTCGGAGCTTTTTGTGTATAACAGGGGCGTAGCTCTTCTTCTGTGGGTGTCTTCGACGTTTTCTGTACTAGCCATTTGGATTCAGATAATTGAAGAAATGTGGGACCTTCGAACCATATGGCATTGGGTTAGGTTAGACTCGTTTCCCCACTTTGTTGCGAGATCCGCTGGGTTCTGTTTGGTCGGAACCATGGTTGGAACCCATCGCCAGTTTCCGATATCGGTGAAGGTCAGCAGCTCATTGAATCTGCATGAGACGAATTTTTTATATCGTCGATGGTCAGCTCGCAGCCAAGGGAAAGCGGTTGCTGAGTCACTCAAAAAGACTTTTCTTGATATATGTAGAGTATGGTTTTCTTTCACGAACTGCGGCCTCTGAAGCAATCGAGTTATGGACTCGGTCCTCTAAGGAGCCAGCTTTGCTTTCGATGCAACAAGCACACATTCTGATAGTCCATCAGGGTTCGACGTCCGAAAATACGCTACCGCACTGTACGTACACTCACTGGCATTCACAAATGCAACAGCTCGGTGATTTCTTCCTCCATCTCGATCGAGAAACTGAAGGAGTCTTCCTGTGTCAATGTCAACCACAGAAGCCCAAGTACCCGGTCGAAGTCACTTTGCTTGTCCGATGCGAAACTCTTGTCTTCTCCGGGTTTAACTTCACCTAAAGTGGTATGAACTTCGCTGCTCTTGGGTTGGATAACTAATTCCTTAGCTCGAAATCACCTTGCTCATGCATGAAACGCATTTCCCAGTTAAAGGTGATGTACTGACGATCAGATCATGATATTGGTTTGATTGATATAAGAGATAAAAGATCTTAAAATAATATCTAAAAAATGTTCCTGGAACATCTGCACAATATCAAAATTTGATATTTCAAGATCAAACGAATAGCTCGCTGCTATTGGTTAGATCTTACAAGATCTCAATATGATATGATGATGAAGTTCCAGGAATATATTTTTGATGTTATTATTAGATCTTTTATCTCTTATATCAATCAAACCAATATCACTTTTTGATCTTCATATCAAAATATGCTATTATTGAGCTCTTTTCCTCTACCCGGGTTCCTGGGACACTTTAAGTGCCTGCTCCTCTGTGGACTCATTATCCACAATGCCTTTCACTGCTCGGGGGTACGCCTATTCAAAGTTCTTGCCATTCTTGTTTTTAATCTATTAAGCTGATGCCGGGGAGCATGCCGAGTCGAACATCCATCATCCAACATCCATCAGATACACTTCAGGTGTTTCGGACGCATCGCTACGCCAAAGGAACCTCTGTGAGTCGCGATGTTCCTTGCGTATAAGGATTTGGTGGAACATCTCCTTTATATTAGAGCAGACACCTACCTAGAACTGGCGAAACCGTACTAGAACGCTGGGGAGGGATGTAAGTTGGTCGGGACCTTTCAGTAGTACAAAGTACACACTAAACGCTTTCAGCAATATTTTGCTGAATTTTCCCGAGCTGGAGAGTCCAGCAAAAATTTGTGCTGAAAATTTCTGTAACACATCTATTATTATCCTTTCTATTTTCTAAAATTTTAACCTTATGCTAGTTTTTTGTAAGTCAGGAACGCCTCTGAAATCCTTTGAAACGCCGTGGAAGGCCTCAAAATTCCTGGATTGCCCCTGAAACGCCCTTGAAACCCATTGAAATTCTTGGAACACCCTTGAAACATCTGGAACGCCCCTGAAATGCCCTGGTACACGTCTGTAACGTCCCTGCAACCCCCTGAAACATCTTGGAACGCCCCTGAAACCACTTTAAATTCCCTGGGACGCTTCTGAAATCTCCTGCAACACCCCTCAAATCCATTGTACCCCCCCCCCCTGAAACGCCCCGGAAACCCCTTGAAAACCTATAGTACTTACGTTCGTGAAACACCTTGAAATCCCTGAGACTATTTAAAATACCCCTAAGATGTGTGCAATTTTCGTGTCAACAGCTACACAAAACTTTCACTTAATTTGTTTTATGGAAAATATTCTAAATTTTGTAAATGAATCTGTGCACGATTGGGGCTTTCACGTACACTATGGTGCATAATTGATCGGACAAACGCCGATTTTCATACAAAATGGCCAAGTTTGAGATGCTGTAACTATGGTTTGCTTTGATGGATTGAGCTCAATTTTTGACACGCAACTACGAATATGCTGAATTTTGTGTATACAATGTATAAAATGTTTTCGTTCAAGGTCTGGGCGTGGCAAGGCGTTGAAAATATTGCAAAAGTGATCGGACAGCGGTACCCCTTTGATTTACACGCGTGCCGCTGTCCGATCACTTTTGCAATATTTTCAACGCCTTGCCACGCCCAGACCTGTGAACGAAAACATTTTATACTTTGTATACACAAAATTCAGCATATTCGTAGTTCCGTGTCAAAAATTGAGCTCAATCCACCAAAGCAAACTATAGTTACACCATCTCAAACTTGGCCATTTTGTATGAAAATTGGCGTTTGTCCGATCAATTATGCACCACAGTGTATACTATATATCAGTCGTTTGAATTTAGCGATAATAATTTAAGATCGATTAACAAAACGATATTCAGCAACTGTTCAACATTTGGGTAGTATCATAGACTAATTTAAAGACCTCGATGTACCAAAGAAAACCATTAAATTTTCTGTGTCCAGTCCGGTACCCAATAAATATTCATTACGATTACCGTGTATTTTTTTCCGTGTAAATTGCCTTTTGTGTAAATTATATTTAGCGTGTCACACCTATCTGACAGCTCTGACAGTAAGGGACTAAACATAAATTACGTAAAGTGGGTACCGAGGATTCTTCAAAATCTGCGAACTTGACTGCGGAAAAAATCGCGACCATGACCAATGATCATGGTACAGGGTGCGGCAGGAAAAAATGCGAAAAGTTCAAGGCACTATTACACGCTAAATATGGGATATATATGACTATTTTTTCTTGACAGTGTATCAGTCAATGTCTATATTCTAGCACTGAAAAATAAAAATGAACATATTTGATGTTTAACATGTAATAATGTAGGCCTAATAAGCGGATATCAATAAACTGCGCGCCCAATGGTCATTAAACAAAATGACTATAACAGTAACAAAATTAGCTCAAATTCGATGAACAACCAGACCACACTGATCCAGAGCTATGTAGTTTCACATACCAGATGGAATAAGTACATATATTTGATAATATTGTAGAGAAAATCAAAAATTTTGTTTTATCAGATGCGAAATTAAGCGACCTGTGTGATTTTCTGCGGTTTGAAAATTCTCGTTGTCTTCATCTTCAGGCGCCGCCTTGTAAAGGTTAGTGATCAAAATGGGAAATTTTTTAATTAACTTTTCAGAAAACTAGCCTATTATAGATCATGGAACGTTGAAACATAGATTGGTTAATGTCAAATGGACGAAAATGAGGTTTGAAGTTGAAAAACACTTTCGCATTTTTTCCTGCCGCATACTGTAGTATTCAACGTATTCAACATTTCAACAATACGGTCGGTCGAACAAGCTTAAGTTTGCGCCTTCTCAGTTCTCAGCTTTTTTTTTTTTTTTTTTTTTAAAAGCGAGTGCAGCAGCCATTATCACTCATGTCATCTAGGGTAAATTGATGGGCCGATTGCATGCGTTTCAAAGTGCTTTTCCAAATTTAAATTGCACAATTTTTATTAGCAAGTGCAAGTGGCCCTATTCATTTATCACCTTTGTTGATCTTTTTTTCTGCACTCGACAATAAGGCCGCATGCATGCATTACATCGTGCAACATGCTGTAACTGAAATTGATATGAGAGTTAGAGGCGTTACTTTGATTTTACTTGTGAATTTCAAGTTCTTCCAAGTCTAGCGTTTGCATTAAATTAGTATACATGGTAATAAGCCTTGTGTTTTTACTACCCTTTGTACTCTCGACGTGAAAGGGTAGATGGTTGAAATGTCACCATCGCAAGATTCATAATGAAGAAAATAATGTGAAGGCAAAGTTTGTCCATCTTCTCTCAAACTCATTTCTCAAGCACTTAAAAAGCCTATTCCTCTCAGAAATAATAGGCAATTATGCACAAGAGAGCGTTTACATAAATTATGCTAAATCATATTCTGAACACCGGTAAATACGATCACAAAGCACGCATTTCACACTCTTTCAGGCACTTTACCGAGCACCAAAGACATGTTAATTTACGCAGAAGCTTCAAACCTGGCGATAAATTTGAGATAACCAGACCGTCGTATCGTAAATTGTAGACAAAACATTCAAAGCATCAAAACATCATTTCCCAACGGCGGCAGCTCACAATTTGAATGAAAGCCAACGATTACGAAAGCAAGATAACCACATCATGAATCGAAAACGCATTGGAAGCAAACGCATTTTAAAGTGTAATCCAAAACAAAATGCAGATCAGGAAACCCGGTACATGGAAACCCCAGTAGGCTTATCCGATGGGTTGCTGCGTTCCCTCACATTAGACATTATCATCGCACCAACAAGGGATTAGCATGGAGCACGCGGCATGAAATAACGTAATTAAGTCGGGTTTGTAGATTACCACGAGAGACGCGATGTCTGAGTGTGCAATGCAATCTGGCCGTTAGAAGTAGATCTCAATATTTATGTTTTCTTCCTCACATTGGGATTGGGACGAAATATGGGCGAACCGCACACCAATGTGCCATTTTTAACACGTAGTTTCCCAACTTTCTTTTGCTCTAGATGTGGATTATGGAAATATGGAGATAGCATATCTAATGAGAGCAACTACTTTCTTAGCTTCAGATGTACAAGTGTGTAGTAGAATGCTTAGCACGCAATAAGAATGCTAATTCACTAATCGTTGCCAAAATCTTATTCAACCGAATTTAAAGTAAGACATGTTTATATGTAACTTGCAATGTACAACGTACTGCTGATACCAGCATCAGTGGCATCGCATAAGCAGTCTTTTTAAGCATATCATGATTATTATTGCGTACGAATTAACATTTCTGACATCCCACATTGATGACTGACACTGAGGAAGATTACAAGCGGAAGTCGAAATACGCGTATCTGTCAAAGGATAAGCAACAAAGGGCGGAGTTAAAAGGTACAACTGATTCCACATTATGTATTTTGAACTGTTTGTAAGTATTGGACAAAAATCAAATCTACTACCAAACCAGATGTACCAAACCGAACCCTAGTCATAACTGCCTTCAGCTATGGATCAGCATATTGCAGTAATTAAAGGAAACTCCTTAAGTTCTTATAACATTTCATACCTTTTCAAAAGTTTGGTTTGATTCTGGCCGAGATGGATCTTGAAACAATGAAAACTGGGTTAGTAATGGTTTGAGGCAGTAAGGACTAGGGTTCCTTTAGGAGCTAGGAATTGCTGCAGGTTGCCTCAGGATGCTTTCAAGGATCTTTCAGACTTGCTTCACCAATTCTACAGAAATTCCACCAAGAATTCCATCAATAATTGCTCCACGGATTTTAATATGGATACCTCCGGGAATTCCTCCCGGGATTTCTGAAAGAATTCTTCCCAAGGTTCTCTTCCAGGAGTTCATCGCGGACATCCATTTGGAATTCCTCCGGAAATTCTTCCAGGAATTGTTTCTGCGATTACCTCAGGAACTCTTCTCGGGATTCCCTCAGAAATTCCCTTCTTCACCGTAGATATCGTCTTTAAAAGTATTCAATATTCTGAGACATGTGATAGATAACATTTACTAACTCATGCGCGATGCCTTTTTGGATTTTGGAAATACTTATCCCATAATCTTTGATACAGAGATTATAGATTCCATACACTGACCATGGTGCATACAACTGTAACCAACCGATCTATCAATTCGTGTTGCTTAACGAGAATAACGGCATGATTTTGAACTCTGTAGGAGTTCCTAGGGTCTGTACCAATTGGCGAATTAAAATTAATTTTCGCTTAAACTTGACAGTTTGATAATTATTTCCTTAGGAGAACTGTCAAGTTTCAGTAAAAATTAATTTTAATTCGTTAATTGGTACAGACCCCTAGTCGAGTTCTTGGAAGAGTTGCAGCCGGAATTCAAGGGAAAAATCCTGGAAGAATTCCTGCAGGCATTTTTTGAAGAATTTCGTGGAAGAGTTTTGTGTGGTTTGTCCCTGGTAATGCGCATCTCTCCGCGTGTTCAGAGTCTTGTCCCTCATGATGTCAATTGACAATGATAACGCACGCACATTTCCCACTTGGGGTAACGCTTGCCCTATCAACTGACAGCAGCTGACGAGATCATAGTAGGCCTTCCACTTCCATTCAGACGTCAGACGTGCAGTGTATCGGATCGCTGCGCTGGGCGATTCTCATCGAGAGCCAGCGGCCAAATTCCCACAACTTTTAGGTGTGCTTCTGAAAGAGACCTCGAGCTAAATTTCCAGTACTATCTGGCCGATTTTCAAGAATACTTCATGTGTATTCTACGAAACCCAAGTGACATTCTTATACCCTTTCGTGACGAACCAGCACAATTGGCTTCATTAGCGATGTTGAGTTAATTCCATATTCTGAATCTGCATGCCAAACTGAGCCAAAATCCAAATTTTCATGAATTTTGGTGCCCGGGAACCTATTTAAAAATCAATTTGAAGTTTGTATGAGAGCGATTTGTCGAATCACCCCTCGTCGCATTTTGTACTGGGCAGAACTGTCAAGCAGTTGCCCAGCTGTCAAAAGGTGATTTTGAAAAATCTTTTTGAAATTGATTTAAGGTACCAAAACAAAGTTCTAAAAATCTGAAAAAAATCATAGTGGCCCAGAAAAATGTACTCTTTCGTATAAACATAAAAAATCAATAATCTATATATATAAAAATGCAGTGGCATACGTGGGACCGCGCATAACTTGCGAACGGAGGGTCCGATTTTGGTCGTCTTAGTTTTGTTCTGTTAGTTTTCACCCAAGGAAGGTTTATGAGCCATAAAACATGGACAAATCGAGTGTTTTTGAAAATCCATTCTTCATACATTTTGAACGGGGACTTGGACTTGGCTAAAGACTTGAAACGTCAAAAAACGCAGTAGGCAAGACAAAGTTTGCCGGGTACAGCTAGTTTTTTTTATAATTTAAAAACCCAATTGTGTTGTTGAGCAACAACAGTTCTGCATATTTTGTTCAGTCTTTGTTTTAAGTGATGTAAACTGTTTTGATAATTAAGTTGTTACTTATACTTGTATGTGTGTGAACAAACTTTTGTTTACGTTGCATGCGATATTTACCACAACAAGTTAAACAAAACGTGGACAAAAATCGTAAGACATGAAAAAGTTTTATCTGTTGCATAATGTTTATTTCCGATTTATATAGGAAGTTAAAACTAGAAATTGAAAGATAAAGAGTAGGATTTCCAAATGAGAAAGAACAATTGCTGTTTTGTTGGAAAATCTAAGAGTTCTTTTTTTAATGACACGGACACTGTCTTCAGGCTGTACAGACTGTACAAACGCTGTACAGACAAGGACACTCAACACTAGACAACGGACACAAGGATCATGCACCAGTGGATACGGAAAAGAAACTATTCTCACGAAAAGTTTCATCGCCCGGAGCGGGAATCGAACCCTCACCCCACAGCATGGTGCGATTAGAAGTAGAGTGTCCATTTCCCGGCCAATTTTCTTGTCCCGGGATTCGGGACAAAATACTCAGCTAATCCCGGGAAATCCCGGAACCCCGGAATTTTTTTTATTTCAATAAAAACCTAGAAATTTGTTTTGTTTTGCTCTTGTGCAGTTCAAATATTATTATTTATTTAACACATTTATATTTTGTTTTCATTATAAGCCATTTTATCCAATTATTGTACAATGTAATGAACCATTATTCTATGTAAAAAATCATCTATAAAGAGAAATAAAGGATCAATGTTAAGTTCACCAAGAAATGTCTGTTTTCAACTCTTTAGTAGCTAATTTATTGCAAGTTAATTTTCTACAAATATCTTATATTTTGAGTGGAAAAAGCACCATAATCCGTCCAATATCGCTACGGATGATGTTTGTATTTTTGGTGCATTGTAAAAAAAACGTATCTGTTCAACCTCATTGCAATTTTAGGGAATCTTTTGAACTCATAGTTTTATGAATATTCCAATACAGAAGTTTGGCTTTTTTTGCAATTCCTCCTCTTCTCTTCTTCTTGGCGTAACGTCCTCACTAGGACAAAGCCTGCATCTCAGCTTAGTGTTCTATGAGCACTTCCACAGTTATTAACTGAGAGCTTCCATAGCTGAGAAGCAGGCTTTGTCCCAGTGGGGACGTTACGCCAAGAAGAGAGAGAGATAAAACCAAATTTGTCGTGAATGTTTTCTTAAGTATAACGTAGTGTCCAAAGCCCAATGGGTAGTATGTGAGAAAACCGATAAAATTCCAAAAGTGAAAACAAGGTTTTTTTTGGACATGTGGCAGTTTTAGCTACGAATGATCTTCATTCCGGGATTTCCGGGATTGTCGGGATTTCTAAAATTATATCCCGGGATTCGGGAAATCCCGAAATCATTCAAATCCCGGGAATTCTTGTCTAGGGACGTCCCGGGAAGGACACTCTAATGGTTTCACACATTTAAAGTCCACATTTTGCTCAAATTATGGTAGAAATAAATCATTTTCCTTAAAATTTCGGCTTCCTTGCACCCTTTTTCGCCATAGTGTACCAATTATGGCTAATCCCATAAGGAATGCATGCAAATAGTGCAAAAGGAACCGAAGTTAAAAAATGTAGCCATAACTGGTACATGGTTCCTATCATTGGCACACGCTGTAATAAATACTCAAAGTAGTTTGGCTCCGTTTTTATATTTTTCCTGTAAAGTATGGAAACTAAACTATCTTTTAACATATTGGTGACATTCGTTGGTCTTCTCGTTATTTTTGTACAAATAGTTTTCCTTAGGTAGTTCCATAATTGGTACAGGCACCCTATGCATGCAGGCAGATCCTCCATATACATGTAGCTGGAATCTGAATTCAAATATATTCTCTACTAGCTGTCCCGGCAAACTTTGTCTTGCCAAGCTGTGGTGGTTTGACAACTGTTGAAGTCATCGCAGCAGCGCACTCTAGATTGATTTAATTTTGATCACGCTGAATTTGTTCCCGGCTCATGAAAAATCCGTACTTCATCATTTTTTTACTTTTCTAGTGGATTTTCGTAACTTTTTGTACATATAAACACAGCCGCCATGAATACGAATCGAACCACGCATGAGTCATGCTGATCGGTCCACCCGTTCTTGAGTTTTGTTGCCTCAAAGGGACTTCAAACTCATTTATATATATACTAGCTGTCCCGGCAAACTTTGTCTTGCCAAGCTGTTGGTGGTTTGACAACTGTTGTGGTCATCGCAGCAACGCACTCTAGATCGATTTCATTTCGATTACGCTGAATTTTCACCCAGCTCATAAAAAATCAGTATTTCCACAACCTTGATACTTTTTTAAATGATTTTCGTAACTTTTACTACATATAAACACAGCCACCATGAATACGAATCAAACCATGCAAGAGCCATGTTGATCGGTTCATCCGTTCTTGAGTTTTGTTGCCTCAAAGGGACTTCAAACTCATTTTTATATATATAGATAGATTCTCTTCAACGCTTCAACTGTTGCACTTGCTATTGAGATTCTTCAAATACATGAGATTAGTGAAAATTGATCACTTAAAAATTATGCATACTATATTTTTTGGTTGTTACTCCACCCTCATCATCACCGGCATCACCAGTGAATGTGAACCAAACAACGGTCTTTCCTCACTTTAGAGAGTTCAAATAATTGGTAGATAATTGAGCGTTCCTAATGTGTTCTTCCCGTTTCTCACGAGAGCAGGTACGATGCACAAATAGCTGTTACACATATGAGCTGATGTTCTACAAATGAAATATAATTTAAAAAGCTTTTTATGGTTTGGTTTAGTTGTCATCACTTCTGATTGACAAGTGATAGTTTGCCGTAAATTTTATCAATATAGATTAGTAGCAATCTGTTTAGAATCTGGATGCCAACTCTATATTTTTCTACTGACACCGAATTTGTAACAAACGAACTAATTTCTTAAAAAAATATACATACATTTCTCGGTTGCTCATGAAGCAATCACATAGAATTTAATAACATTAAAGTTAACATTGCCATTCGCTAAACTCAGATAAATGGTGCAATTCTCTCACTTCTCACAACCTACTCCGATTCCACACATATCCGACAATAATTATTAACGTTTCAACAGGTTTGATCTTCCGTGTGCCGCACACAGTAGGCGATCTCAATTTGCCTGTTTGTCGTCATCATCTGATTCCGATCCAGCCGCAGAGGTTTCAACAACGCGTTTCGCTTGGCTCCACTTTTTTTCATCCTTATCTCGGTTTCACTGTGGGAGAGATTGATGGGAAGAAGTGACCAACAAGTAAGTTTTCGTATTCCAGATCTTTCAAAAAAAGTGGATTATTGACACGGAAACATGCTCTGACAATCGGCTAGCCTTGTTGAAAAATGTACGAGTCGTGCTGTAACAATCTTCATTTTGCAGTTCAGTAAACTACGTAACTACAGTGGCCTACTTTTCTACATTGAACCAAGAGTACAGAAAAATACTACTTTGAAGCGCCGGGTACCAGGGATAGGAACAGTCACTTGCAAGAAGATACATTCACTTACTGTTAACTCGCTTCAGAAACATTTTATCAAAATTAAAATATCAGCCATGTGCAATTTTGTCCTGCAAGATATAGTTGTGAATTTTCATTCAAAAACATATTTTACAGAATTAGCAACTATTTTTTGTTATTTGCCCGACAGTGCATCCTCATAACGAGCCACCATAAGGCGGAATGCGCTTTGTTTGTGCATTCTGTCCGGTGGTGACGGACGGTGGTTTGTACGTCCCTACAAGATATGCTGCAGCCCGGTGACCGTCTGTCACGTCTCTGTCATCGGCGGCGACGTCAAGGCGACCGATATGTGTATACAGAGAATAAATCGCAGGCTACTTTGCTTCGCTGCATCCCCTCCAGCTCCAGCCGTCGTCATGTCATTTTGCTGCCCAGAGCTTTTTTCCTACACTTTTTAAATAAATATCCATACTAACGCGTCCGTCAGTGGAACCGGGAATTAAATTAAAATATGTTCGCGACAAATAATTACATATGAAATGTTTGGAATAAATTTGTATAATTATGCTTTCATACGACTGTGCTGGCTGTGATGCATTGAGCAAAACGGCCCGTTTACTTCCACGTTGCCTCACGGACGGAACATGGGAAACGGCTCTCTACTAGCTGGAGCCACTTTGATACGGCCGGTGCGCGGTGTGGGAAACACACGGGGGACGAGGAAAAGTTCAAGCACAGATGCAAAGAAAATGATAATAAGCAAGAGAACCAGCTCAGGAAGAGACGGAATGTCGCTTCTGTGGAGTGGAGATGCTGTTGGGGCCTGGCTTCTCGTCTCGTCAGCGCGCATCATATCCATCCAATCGGTTGCTTTGATGCGTTGCATCGTATTTATCCGCTCATGGCTTCCTGAGATGAACGAAACGATTCCATACCTACAGTTATTATGTTTGAACGCTGCGCGATGATATGCAAAGTGGAATGAAGTAGGCTGAAAAGCAATTTGTTGGTATCGAGAGAATGAGGGGCGTGGCGTATTTTGTTTTGAGCTCAGATTTTGTTGAAGTTATCTTTGTTTATTCAAAACTCAAATCGTCATTATTGATTGGATATGGAGAATTTTTCATATTCAAAATTGATTATTCCAACGGAAAAGGTTGATGCGTGACAAATTGAGCAAGACTTTCTTGAACAACGCCTTGCAGCCGAAGAAAACAAATTTGAATAAATCCACTAATGAGTTTTCAATGTCGATTGTGAGAAAATTATTTTTAAACCGATATGAAGATTGATGGTTTTGTGTTGACGTCTCTATTCAAAGCGAAGAAATGTGTTATAAAAATCGACAGGGAAATAATGCTTCGTTGAGCTTGGTTAAGATAATTAGGCACAAGCATGACGATCTGTGGTGCGGTAATTATTCATGAGATTTAGATGTTGACTCGTGAGTAGCGGCTCTATTGAAGTTTAAATACACTACGGTCTTTTTTACACAGGGGATACGTACCGTGTAAAAACCCGTGTAAATAGGGTCCTAAAATTAAAGACAAAATTTCGCCTTCAAAGAATAATACGAACAAGCACGGTATTCTAATCAGAATTGAACTTTACTCGAACTCGAAAAACGAAGGAACAATGAGAAAATTCGAAATTAGTAAAATGACAAATAGTTATATTTTGGCATTTGAGGTCGCTTTTGACGTGATGAAACTCGACATTTTCGCACTGGGGATTCAAAAATGTTCCTATCTGACATACACGGTGAAAAGCAATCACTCAAAGCATGTGTTACATATTAGCTAGGGGTGGGACAAAAGATTTAAAAATTAATAATTATGTATTTTCAAACACGGCGAATAAAAAAGTCAAAAATGAGTAAATATGCACTCTTGGATTTTATTTTATGGTTTAAACCAAGAATCTAGATAGGGCTTTAGGAGCTTATTCGCGAAACCGTGTAAAAAAATACCGAGCTAATTCGGGAACCTGCGTAACAAAACTGAGGGACCTTCAGATATCCGAGGATTTGTTTCAGAGAGTTCAAGGAAGGGAGGGGGTAGTGTAGCAAGGGTGGATTCTAGGGATTATTGTGGAAGGGGGCAAGTGATGGTTGAAGGGTTTGGAGGAGGGGAATGCATACTGGTTTCAAGGGGGATTTCAGAGTATTTCAGGGATGTCAAGGGCGGTTTATACAGACGAAGCGAAGAATCAAGGATACTGTCACGAAGTGTTCAAGACGATACACGGCTTTGTCTGGGAGGGGCATAAGGCTCAGGGGTGTTCCATGAAACTTTCAGCAGATCTACAGTCATTGCACAATTATGGGTCACTCTGTCACAATTATTAGTCAGACAGTTCATTATGGAGTTCAAATGGAATTGACCCATAATTGTGGGTGACCCATGATTGTGCTATGACTGTACATACGTTATCAATGAGTTTTTGTTATCCTTCTGCTGATGCGCAGTATTCTATAGGTCTATGCAACATGGTTCAGTAAAAGTAGTTATGTCCACAAATGTTGAAAGTCCTCCATAAACCTTCGCGAATATTGCCCTCAAGATCTACAAGCGTAATCAACAGCTTGTTGTTATATAAATGATACGGTGCAACATCTTACCGATCCATAAGGCATAGATCTGAAGAGATGTAAAACTCAAAGATGTTCTAGGTCATCCAAGAACTTCCGCGAGTAAAGGCCTTAAGATTTACGAGCGTGATCCATGGATTGTTGTTTCATAAATGATACGGTGCAACATCCTACAGGTCCATGGAGCATTGTTCTGCAAAGAACAAATTTCCAAAAATGTTCTAGGTCATCCAAGAACTTCCGCGAGTGAATACCTTAAGATCTACAAACGTAATCGTTGGATTGTTGTCACTTTTCTACAGGTCCATTGAGCATTGTGCTGAAACGAAATTATTTCCAAAGATATTCTAGGTCCTCCAAGGACTTCCGTGAGTGAATACCTTAAGATCTACAAGCTTAATCAATGAATTGTTGTTATATTACTGACACGGGGCAACATCATGCAGGTCCATGAAGTATTGTTCTGTAACGAAACAATTTTGAAACATGTCCTAGGTCCTCCAAGAACTTCCGCGAGTGAATACCTTAAGATCTACAAACGTAATCGATGGATTGTTGTTACATTCCTGATACGGTGCAACATCCATGGATTGTTGTTCTGTATAGAAATAGTTTCAGAAGATGTTCTAGGTCCTCCAAGAACTTCCGTGAGTAAAGGCCTTAAGATCTACAAGCATAATCAATGGGTTGTTGTTACATTACTGATACGATACAACATCCCACATGTCCATAAAACATTTTCTGTAAAGAACTAGTTTCCAAAGATGTTCTAGGTCCCCCAAGATCTTCCGTGATTAAAGACCTTAAGATCTACAAGCGTAATCACTGGATTGTTGTAACATTACTGGTCCATTGAGCACTGTTCTGTAACAATCAAATTTCCAAAGATATTCAAGGCCCACCATGGACTTCCGCGAGTAAGGTCTTAAGATCTATAAGCGTAATGAATGGATTGTTGTGAATACCTCAAGATCTGCAAGCTTAATCGATGGATTGTTGTTACATTAACATCCTACAGGTCCATGAAGTATTGTTAGGCAAAGAACTAATTTCCAAAGATGTTCTAGGTCCTCCGAGAACTCCCGCGACTGAAGGTGGTCTGAAAGCCAGCATATCGTGCACTGGTATTCATTAGCGGAGCCACCTTTTTCTCTTTTCTTACTCACTCTCCTAAACATACACGAGAAAGAGCGGGATGAAAGAGGGGGCAAGCTGCCTCCTCTTCTATCTTTCTCTCTCTCGTGTATGTTTAGGAGAGTGAGTAAGAAAGAAGAAAATGCTGGCTCCGCCAATGCTGGTATTCCGTGGCTGGAAAATTGCGTGTATTACAAATCACAAGCGTGATGTTTCCGTAGTAGTTGTTTGTAATAGTTGTGGATTACCTACAAAAGTCATTCCATCAGTGTAGAAGTCCTGCCCACCTTCTTTTGGTAATTTATTTTCTTCATTTGTACCGAATTTAGATTTCAAAATGTTGCACCTCTCTGAACCCCCCTGAAGACCCTTCAACCGACAGCCTTAAAATACACAAAAATAAAAAAAAAATCAACGGACAAAAGCCCAAGGGAATACTTGGTAATGCTTAAAGGCCTTAAGTTAACTCTAGACTGTTCTTGGATGCCCTACAATCAACACAGTCAACCATTTATTCAGGTTAGCTCTTTGAACCTCGTGATCAACTATAGTGAATACAAGCCATTAATTACGCTTGTAGATCTCAAGGCCTGTACTCGCGAAAGGTCTTGGATGACCTAAAGCATCTTTGGAACAATTTTTCATAGACCTGTATAATGTAGCACCGCATCAGTAATGTAATAACTACCCATTGATTACACTTAAGGCCTAGATTCACGAGAGTTCTTGGATGACTTAGGACATCATTGGATATTATTACTCTACAAAACTTCCATCTTCCATTGACCTGTAGGATGTTACACCACATAAGTAATGTCACAACAATCCATTGATTACGCTTGTATATCTTAAGGCCTTTACTTACAGATGTTCCTGGATGACCTAGATCGTCGATAGAAATTATTCCCCTGCAGAACAATGCTTCATAGACTATTAGGATGTTGCACCGTATCAGTAATGTAGTAACAATCCACTGAAAATGCTTGTACATCTAAGGCTTTTACACGCAAAAGTTCTTGGGTGACCTAGAGCTCCTTTGCTTCATGGACTTGTAGGATGATAAACCATATCAGTGATGTAACAACAATCCATTGATTATGCTTGTAGATCTTAACGGCTTCACTCGCGGAAGTTTTCAGATTTCCTGGAACATCTTTGGAAAGTTGTTCTCTATAGAACCATTCTCCATGGACCTGTAGGTTGTTACAGCGCATCTGTAATATATCAATAACCCATTGATTACGCTTGTAGATCTTCAGGTCTTTGCTCACGGAAGTTCTTGGAAGTCCTAGAACATCATTGAAAAAAACTGCTCTACAGAATTATGCTCCATGGACCTGTAGGATGTTACACCGCATCAGTAATGCAACAACCATTAATTCATTTTGCTTGTAGAACTTCAGGCCCTTACTTGCAGTAGTTCTTGGAGGACCTACAACATCTTTGAAAACTACTGCTCTACAGAATTATGCTCCATGGACCTGTAGGATGTTACGCCGCATCAGTAATGTAGCAACAATTCATTGATTTCCCTTGCAAATCTTCAGGCTTTTACTCGCCGATGTTCTTGGAAGTTCTAGAACAGCATTTAAAACTACTTCTCTACAGAACTATGCTCCGTGGAAATTTAGGCTGTTATACCGCATCAGTAATGCAACAACCATTCATTGTTTTTGCTTGTAGATCTTTCAGCCTTTACTCACGGAAGTTCTTGGAAATCCTAGAACATAATTGAAAACTACTTTTCTACAGAACTATGCTCCGTGGAACTTTAGGATGTTACACCGCATCAGTAATGCAACAACCATTAATTGATTTCGCTTGTAGAACTTCAGGTATTTACTCACGGAAGTTCTTGGAGGACCTACAACATCATTGAAAACTACTTCTCTACGGAACTATGCTCAGTGGACCAGTAGGATGTTACACCGCATCAGTAATGCAACAACCATTAATTGATTTTGCTTGTAGAACTTCAGGCCCTTACTCGCAGTAGTTCTTGGAGGACCTACAACACCGTTGAAAACTACTGCTTTACAAAATTATGCTCCATGGACCTGTAGGATGTTACACTGCATCAGTAATGTAGCAACAATTCATTGATTTCCCTTGTAAATCTTCAGGCCTTTACTCACGGATGTTCTTGGATGTCCTAGAACATCATAGAAAACTACTTTTCTGCAGAACTATGTTCCATGGACCTGTAGGATGTTACACCGCATCAGTAATGTAGCAACAATTCATTGATTTCGCTTGTAGATCTTCAGGCCTTTACTTACAGAAGTTCTAGGAAATCCTAGAACATCATTGAAAACTACTTCTCTGCAGAACTATGCTCCGTGAAACTTTAGGATGTTACACCGCACCAGTAATGCAACAACCATTCATTGACTTCGCTTGTAAAACTTCAGGCCTTTACTCACGGAAGATCTATGAGGACCTACAACATCATTGAAAACTACTTCTCTACAGAACTATGCTTCGTGGATCAGTAGGATGTTACACCGCATCAGTAATGCAACAACCATTCATTGATTTCGCTTGTAGAACTTCAGGCCTTTACTCACGGAAGTTCTTGGAAGTCCTATAACATCATTTGTAACTATTTCTCTACAGAACTATGCTCCGTGGAGCTTTAGGATGTTACACCGCATCAGTAATGCAACAACTATTCATACATTTCGCTTGTAGAACTTCAGGCCCTTACTCGCAGTAGTTCTTGGAGGACCTACAACACCTTTGAAAACTACTGCTCTACAGAATTATGCTTCATGGACCTGCAGAATATTACACCGCATCAGTAAAGTAGCAACAATTCATTGATTTCGTTTGTAGATCTTCAGGCCTTTACTCACGGAAGTTCTTGGAGGACCTACAACATCATTGAAAACTACTTCTCTACAGAACTGTGCTTCGTGGACCTGTAGGATGTTACACCGCATCAGTAATGCAACAACCATTCATTGATTTTGCTTGTAGATCTTCAGACCTTTACTTACGGAAGTTCTTGGAAGTCCTAGAACATCACGGAAAACTTCTTCTCTACAGAACTATGCTCCATGGAACTGTAGGATGTTACACCGCATCAGTACTGTAACAACCATTCATTGATTTCGCTTGTAGAACTTCAGGCCTTTACTCGTGGAAGTTCTTGGAGGATATACAACACCTTTGAAAGCTACTCCTCTACAGAATTATGCTCCATGAACCTGTAGGATGTTACACCGCATCAGTAATGTAACAACCATTCATTGATTTCGCTTGTAGAACTTCAGGCCTTTACTCACGGATGTTCTTGGAAGTCCTAGAACATCATAGAAAACTACTTTTCTGCAGAACTATGTTCCATGGACCTGTAGGATGCTACACCGCATCAGTAATGTAGCATCAGTTCATTGATTTCATTTGTAGATCTTCAGGCCTTTACTCATGGAAGTTCTTGGAAGTCCTAGAACATCATTTAAAACTATTTCTCTACAGAACTATGCTCCGTGGAACTTTAGGATGTTACACCGCATCAGTAATGCAACAACCATTCATTGATTTCGCTTGTAGAACTTTAGACTTTTATCCGCGGAAGTTCTTGGAGGACCTACAATACCTTTGAAAATTACTCCTCTACAGAATTAGGCTCCATGGACCTGTAGGATGTTACACCGCATCAGTAATGTAACAACAGTTCATTGATTTCGCTTGTAGATCTTCAGGCCTTTATTCACGGAAGTTCTTGAAGGACCTAGAACATCATTTAAAACTATTTCTCTACACAAATATTGAAAACTTTAAATTGTCATTTTCTTTTTCTTTACCTGCAATTTGCATGTCTTACCATCACTAACTTGATTCTATTAACTTTTCCCACGGGCAATCCCATTCGAATGCAAAATCCAAGCAGGCGGCAACTTCCACACTTATCCGTCACAAAACGCTTCCGGTCGTGCGCTACCGAACCGATGAATAAATTTGCCTCCCGTCAAAGCCTACTGCTGCAACTGCGGTGATCGCCCCTCAACGCTTGCTGATCAACACCCTAACACCCGCCTGGGACTTACACAGACGACGCGACGGTGACAAGGGGTATGACACAAGTACACCCGGCGTCGCGTCCGTTGTTGGTGATAGGCCCATTTACCGCGCGGCTAAAACAAACAGAAACACGAACAAATGGTTTCAAATTTCACACCGAAATATGTACCTACCCTTGTTGTTGTTGTTGATGTTGGCTTGGCACACGAACTGTCGTTGCCTGATTGTCGCGTGCTATACCTGGGTTTTGTGTTTCCGCGAAGAATAGGTGTTAAACGGGAAATTGTTGTCGCGCGATGGTTATCAGCAATTCATTAGCTTAATTTGCTTGTAATTGAATATGGTTTTATGGATTTCCTGCGGCCACAGGAAGGGAATGCAGTTTGACGTTTACGAGCTTACCTTTCGAGGGGAAGGATTGATCATGATTTGAATAATTCAGGTTTTACTAATGGAGACGGGTTTGTTCTGATTGTTCGGGAAAATCGAGTTAAAGCAGGACAACACTATTCTTCCCCTTACAGTTTATCACAAACAAAAAAGTGAACCCCTTTTTTTCTGCGTCCGCGTACTTTTTAGTATGCTAAACCTTCGACCGTAGAACGAAAGGGGTGAATCACCCTTTTTTACGAACAGTGGATTTTGACTTTAAAAGGTTGGTATTGTTGGACTGGAGTAACCGAAATGGTCCATTTCATGAAACTGTTGCGTGACAGAGACAGACTGTTATTTTTCCAGCGGATGAATGTTTTCCAACGTTTGAAGGGGTTAGATTTGCTAAAAAATCTAATTCGTTCTTCAGTTCCTGTTGGAATCCTTACTCGGACACATCTTCACAGGATCGGAGTTCGTGTCTTTCGGAAAATTCTCCGGAAAAGTTTAAAATTCGAAATGCGCATGTTTCGCATTCGTGTTCGGGCGTATTCAAATCGTGGTTCGTCGGTATGCAAAGTAGAAGGTTTATCCGAATTCAGCCAAAGCATATTGGATCAGTTCACACCAGGAACTTGAAGCGATGGCATCTCGAACTATTCTCACTCCGAAACGTGGATCGATTACCAATGGATTACCATGGATTACTTTGGATACCTGAATAAATTGAAACCTTTGGATAAAGATCATTTACAGAAGGTAACATACAAGGAAACTACTGAAGACTTCTCTAATTTTAAGGGCTTTTTCATATAATTTTAACAAAAGTCTCAAAAAAAAAAACATCATCAATTTTCCAGTGATTGAGAAGAAACTTTCCAGTGATTGAGTGATAATGTGTATCTAAAAACATAAAGAATGATATTTTGCAGCGGTGTCAATAGTTGTGTAAAAGTGATTATAAAACGACAACACTTTGCAAATTTACAAGACCTCTAATCTACATCTTCAGAATCATTTACTCTAAAGAATGGATTGTTTGCTTCGCTTGGTTGCAGTGGTATCCCTGATTTATGTTTTGTACATAGTTCCTGACATCAAGTCTCGGAAATATTATAATATTGCACGATCTTGGTAAATGATTTTTGCCAATATGTATGATCCTCATCAGCATAGGTGTATATTATCTTTTTCTGTGAATTTTAGATTTGCACTCTCAATGTTTGGGAGAGCATCTTATACTGATTTAGATTACACGGGTTTAGTATTTTTCGTACGCTTGGTTTCGCGAAACTGATGAGAGGCAAATAGGAGCACTTAAAACTTCATTCTAATCAACTAGCGCATCTTAATTTGCTTGTCCAAAAATTTCTCTATTTCGAAGACATTAAACAAAGTAAAAAATCATATACTGCGTTGCTATAGAGGTTTTAAATTGTCTAGTCTAGTCTACACATCCAATCATTGAAAGAATCCTGGTATAGAATCGACTACTTCTATCATTTTTCTTGTCATTATCAATACTTGCAGTTGCAGCACATCGGTGATGCAATGCAAACATTGAAGCGATAAGGGCCAACTGTGCAGCATCTTGTTGTGGCTATTGTTGCCAAAATAAAGCTATAGAACGAGGACTTCTCGTACCTCGGCATAGTATGTAGTATAATGTGAAGTAAATACGTTGCGAGTGATTGTGCTAAGAAAGTTAAATAATGTTACTCTGTAAAAATCTTCTTGGGATGGGATATAGGAATTTAATCCTTTTGTGCAGGCTTGAATGCCTAGGCTTAAGCACCATTACTCGCTCTCTGAATCGAGAAAAAGTTGGATGATCCCTTCCCCAACTACATATAAATAAATATGTATATAATATAGCAAATGAAGGGCCCAGATGCAAAGGGGTGTAATTGACCATTTTGTCTATTTTGAGCTGAGTATATCAAAAAATTCTTCAGATTTTAAGAGTAATTCTTCGATGATTGCAAAAATTACAATAAATCGGAGGAAATTGGGACGATTTTAGGTAAATGGTCAAAAACTTTACTTGCAAGTAGATTTTTGTCACTTACACCCCTCAATTAGAGCGAACTCACCAAATTTATCAATTCGTGTGCACCATTCGTCAGTAATAGAAACGGATATCATTTTGCTTTGATCATTAAAAGTGTTTTTCTTCAAATAAATTTGAAAAAGTGTTGCATATTCTCACAGCATCTTTGAGAGGCATGCCAGGCACCAGAATTTTTAGGTGTATTCTTGACACAGTGCTGCTATCTATCGATTTGCTAGCCCGCGATCCACAATAGTTAGTTTTTTTTAACATTCGCTGCGATTCAAAAACAACGCCATTTTCTCAAAATTGTTTAAAAATTATCTCACTCGACCTCTTAAAAAGTGTCTGTTCCAAATTTCTATCAATCTCAATAAACATAGTTAAGTTATTCTTTAAAAATATTCTAATTTTTTCAGACTGATTTCACAGTACAAATGCATTATATCCACCAGTAAGACATTCCCCTCCTTTTGAGAAATATTAATTAAAATTTCCTTTAGGAATTCCTTGATGAAAATCTTTATGATAAACTAGTTGTACCCGGCAAACTTTGTCTTGCCTACTGCGTTTTTGACGTTTTAAGTTTCTAGCCAAGACCAAATCCCCGGTCAAAAGGAATGGAAGATCGATTTTCAAAAACTCTCATTTTTCCATGTTTTATGCCTCATAAACCTTCCTTGGGTGAAAAACAAAGAGAACAAAACTAAGACGACCAAAATCGGACCTTCCGTTTGCAAGTTATGTGCGGTCCCACGTATGCCACTGCATTTTTATATAGGGTGACGATGGGTATTATCGGCAGGTTTGTTCTCTTCGTCATGGAGAGTTTTTGTGGGCCGAATTGCCTTAAATTTGGGTATATAACTCAGCTTAGTTGGGAAGGGTTTGAGGCCAACTCTGAGAGCTACAGGGTTCAAAAAACCCCCCATGACGAAGAGAACAAAACTGCCGAGAATACGTAAGTTCCCCTATATAGATAGATTTGATAATTTACTCCATGCATGGAAGGAAATGTGCCACAATTACAGAAACTCATCTTAAGAGGTTACATACCCTAGTGGACTTCGTGGCCGTGTGGTTAGGGGCGTCAGTCGTCTGGCCGTTTCGTAAGCCTCGGAGTGTGGGTTCGATTCCCGCTCCAGTCGGTGAACCTGTGCGTACCTCTGCTTGAAGACGGTGTGGTGCCTTTTTTTTTTCTTTTAAGAGACCGATGGATCATTTCGTATTTTTTTTTTTCAAAAGTATGTTTTAATGATTCTACTGACTTGAATAAATAGTATGCGTTCTTTAATATTATGTATGTATATATGAATGTATACTCTCAAAAAGTTTTTAAAGAACATTTTTAAAGCTATCTCCCAGACCCCGAAATGCTTTTTCTGGTAGAACCTTTCGGTGATCATGGCACGATGAAAGTTCAAGTAAGACAAAACAGTGATTGTAGGATAATGTTTTTAGTGGTACTGTATGGTTAATTACCAAAACAATATGTTTTTTGCTCGATACGAATACATTTTGCCTTAAAGATTTTCCAAAACAAGATCGTTTGCAGGCAATTCTACCTCTTCTCATATATTCAATATAATATTTACGGTGTAAGATTTGATACAGCTGCTCACTACCATGCTTTAAAAAAAAAAAAAAGACACAGACACGTTTAATGCTTCCAGTGAGCTATTTGCTCTTTGAAGGAAGCACGACACTAGACAACGGACTAGCATGCAACGCCCAGTGGCACAGCCGAAAACTTTTCCTGACAGCTGCGGCGGGAATCGAACCCGCGCTCCTTAGCACGATGCGACCTTAAGGCTTGGTGACCTTAGCCGCACGACCACGAAGCCACACCAAATGCTTGAGAAGCTCGATCGGGAGTTCGTCCTTCGCAGCAGCGTTATTGTTCTTCAGCCCTCTAATGGCTGTCTTGACCTCGTCTAGCGTTGGAGGTTCCACAGCTTGTCCATCGTCGTCGATTCGAATTTTGTCTGTCGCTCTTCCATTCCCACCGTTCAACAATTCCTCGAAGTGCTCTCTCCACCTGGCAGCCACCATTGCGTTGTCTGGATTTGTCCAGGTAATCCTCCAGAAGATAATTTAAATGATTCCAAAGCAATTCCAGAAATTGTTTTTGGATTGTTCATGGGATTAATGCGTTCAGTTTTTGATGGAATTTATCAAGGATTTGCTGTTGGGATTCCTATCGTAATCTCATGGAAATCTTCCAATGAGTAAATATCTTCTGAGATTACTTCAAGAATGTTGGCATCCCTCCAGGTAATCCTGTTCCTGTACGATTTCACTTGGTTGTCTTTCGGAATATATTGAAAACCTTTAATTATTTTAGATTGAGGTATCTCAAGGATTTTCTCTTGAGATTCCTCAAAGGTTCTTTCCACAATTCAAGCACATGTTTTTTTTTTCTTAAATTCCTCCAGTATTTAGTTTCTACGGGAATTCCATCGTGAGTACTTCAAGATATTCCTTTTTTGATTTCTGTTAAAATTTTTTGTAAGATACCTCTAGGTAATTTTATGAAATTATTTTATGAAATATCTTATAACTCCTTCAGAAAATCTTCCTGAGATTCCTCCAAAAGTTTTTTTTTCTTGTTTTAGGATTCCATCAGTAGTTACTGCTGAGATTCTAGGAAGAGTTTTTTTTTCTGGTAATGTTCCTTATGGGATTTGTCCAGGAAATTCTTTTTGGGATTCCTACGGGAATTTCTTCCAGGATTCCATCTAGGAATTATTCATGGGCTTCTGCTGGATTCCCCCCAGATTCTTCTATGGAATTTCTCCCGGATTTTTTGTAACTGGGATTCCTTTAAGAACTTCTTTTGAAACCAGAAGTTCCTCCTGGGATCTTTCCTGGTGTTCCTTCTGGAATTCTTCCAGGAATTCTTTCTGCAGGAGTTACTTGACGCCCAGGAGGTTCTTTTTGAACTTACTTACGGGAATCTTTCAGGAGTTTTTTTTGTTTTCTAAAAATTCATCCGGAGTATCCTTTCCAGGTATTCTTCCAGGAAATCTTTATGAAATTTGTCAAGGAATTTCTCCTGAAGGTTACCCTGAGGAATTCCTACAGGAATTCATCCATAGGTTTCTATTGGAATCCCTTCAGAAAAGTCTCACAGATTTTTTTCTGGGATTCCTCCAAAAACTCCTTCCGGAAATCTTCTAAGAATCCCTTCCGGAAATTTTTGAAGAGGAGAAAATTCTTCATAAATTCCTCCTGAAAGTTTTTGAGGGAATCTCCCGATGTATTTTTTTTTGAAGAATTCTCTGCAAAAATTCCTGCAGGTATCTTCAGATGGCATTCCTCAATTAACCCACAGATGAAGATTCTGGAGAAACCCTAAGAAGAAATTACTGATGCAGATGGGATTTCAGAAAGAATCCCTACAAGAAGTTTCTAGAAAAATCTCCAAGAGGAAATTCTGGAGGAATTCTTATAAATAATCTTGGAAAATCGTCATTAGGAATTCCTGGGGCTATCCGTAGATGGAGCTCGTGCAGGAATTCCCAGAAAAATAACATGAAGGATTTCCTAGATGGAATTGCTGATGGAACTCTCAAATAGTGGAGGAGTCCGTAGATAGAATTCCAGAGAAGTTTCTGGAGGAATCTCCAAATGGATTTCCTGGAGTAACCCATTGCAAGAAATTCCAGATGAAATCCCCAGATGGAATTTTTAGAGGAATCTATGATAAACATATATTACACAGCGCAACATTTTTTTTGTCTCAAGAGCAAACTTATGTGTCTCCGAAGGATTTTGGGCTGCTGAATCCGAATCCGGGCTCAGATTTGCTCCAACACGTCACAATTTTGAGCTATACCTCAATATATAGGGCAAAATATGCGATTTTGGGCTTTTTTGACTGCAGGTCATTGAGCTTGGAAAAATTTTTTTAGGCAATCAAAAGGTTAATTGGTTAATTAACATCTAAATTAACGACTCATGCAAAATATTTCGTTTTACCAAATCAAACTTGATGAATATAAGCATTTTATGTTAGTATATAAACTTGCATGCAACTTTTGGAGGGTGACTTGTATGAGAAATATCGTACCTAACATAAATCGCTTAAAACTATCAAATTCGATTTGGTAAAACGAAATATTTTGCATGAGTCGTTGATTTAGATGTTAATTGACCAATTAACCTTTTGATTGCTTAAAAAAAATATTTCCTTGCTTAATGGCTTGCAGTTAAAAAAGCCCAAAATCGCATATTTTGCCCTATAAATTGAGGTATAGCTCAAAATTGTGACGTGTTAGAGCAAATCTGAGCCCGGATTCGGATTCAGCGTCCCAAAATCCTTCGGAGACACATAAGTTTGCTCTTGAGACAGACAAAAAGTTAATTTTTGTTACGCTGTGTTATTGATAGCGGAAGTTGGTACGGTTCGAGCTACACTCCCGAGGATAAATTCCGAACTGACTCTATCTGACTCCACCTGGATGATGTTCGGATTCGAAGTGGCATTCCGTTCAGGCGGCGACCAAAGTTGATCACTGTAGGACAATATATTCTTTTTTAAAAAAAAAACCGGCAAACAAAAATTCAGTGGATATTCTAAAACTACGGTTAACAGTACAGATTCCATTTCTGCTACAAGGAATAGACCATGCACCTGTGCCATGATACTGGCTAGGATGCGCTACATTTTGTAAGGAACTTGCGCAGCGGCTACTTTTTCAGAAATTTAGTCAATTTTTTACCCTATTCAATTTTAGCTGGCAACAATGTGTGTTCTTCCTTCGGAAGGGAAGTAAAGCGTGGGTCCCGAGATGAACTAGCCTTGGGCTAAAAATCTCGTTAATACAGATAAAAAAAAATTAGCTGGCCAAAAAATGTTATCAACATAGACAAACAGACATTTCTCTTAAAAAAAGTTTCGAAGTCACGTGAACCCAATCTTCCAATGCTCATCATACTGTGCTTCGCAAAGCGCTCACATGGTGGCGATAGTGAGTAAACATTAACGAAAAACGACGAAAACGCCGTTAGTAAGCGATTTAGGAATAACAGAGTATTTGAACATAGATTCAAACTAATTCAGACCAAACATGTCTAAAGGTCCAATCTGCAGAAAAGAGGCTCCCTTTGGTTTCTCTCTCTTTCGTTAATATCTCAGCTGTTTATTTGTATTATGATTGTCTCCTTGCATTGAACGATGGTCAAAACAATCGTCTTTTGATTTGTACTGCAAAAATACTTGAAAAGTGTACCATTGCATTGCAATAATTGAAAGAGAAAGTGAACAAAGAGAGCCTTTCAAATGCAGATAGGACCTATTGAAATGTTTGGCCTGAATTGTTAAACAGATGAATTACGGAATTTGATAGATTTAAGCGATTTATGTTAGGTACAAGTCCCATACAAGTCATCCTTCAAAAGTTGCATGCAAGTTTACATGCTGGCATAAAATGCATAAATCTATCAAATTCGATTTGGTAAAACAACATATTTGGCATGAGTCATTAATTTACATGTTAATTGACCAATTCATCCTTTGATTGCTTAAGAAATATATTTCCATGCTTAATGACTTGCAGTCAAAAAATCCCGAAATCGCATATTTTGCCCTATAAATTGAGGAATAGCTCAAAATTGTAACGTGCTGGAGCAAATCTGAGCCAAAATTCGGATTCAGCGGTCCAAAATCTGGGGTTACTTACAAAAGGCTGAATTACGAAAGGCTGGAATAACAAAAGGCTAAAACACGAAAGGCTGAATGCTTCAAAAGGCTGAAATAGTAATTCTACTAGTTTTCAAACGTACCAGCCTAAAGGCTAACCTCAACACTAACAACTCAGACAAACAGATCACTCCAATTGGGAATGATTACATACATTCATTGATTTTACGGTCTATTTAAAAATTTGCTTGTTGGTCGATTATCCAGCTGTGGCACTCGCATTGGTTTTGCTTGACGATTGATCGTCCTACCAGCGGCGTCATGGTAGCGATTTTTTCGGCAGTCAAATCCGCAGATTGTGAACGAACCTCGGTACCCAAGTACAACATTTTTATTAGTCCTCTACTGTCAGGTCGGTGTAACACGCTAAAAATAATTTACACAAATGACAAATTACGCGAAAAAAAAATACACGGTTATGAATATTATTGGGTATTCCATTGGACACACAAAACTCAATGGTTTTCTTCGGTACCTTTAGGTCTTGAAGTTAGTCTATGGTCCTATTATCCTTAGTTTATGTTGGCCAAACTAAGCCATTTTTGGGGAACATGCTTCATAGTTACTATGTTCTGATTCGAAAATTTTTACGACTGGCCATTATGTTATGGATTATTGAACGCATACATTACTAAGACAGTATTTTTCAAAAAATAGCATATATTTCAAAGAAGTGAAAATCTCTGATGATATTTTTTTAGTATCCGTAATGACAATAATCTCCAAAACAACATAACTCGAAAGAACAGCTCATGTTTAAAGAAGGATAAATTAACGATATGAATATTATCAGTTCCTTTTTGTGTTCGATGGTATGCACCATTCCCAAGTAACATTTTAGGTTTTGTTCGGATCTATAAGAGATCTTCATAACCAATTTTATAAAACTTGCAATAAAACTGATTTATACATCAAAACCTCTTGATAACCTCTTTAAGAGCATCTTCCGGCTAAGTGGACCACTCTCGGAGAGGTTTTGCAAACCACATTAAGAGTAGCAATAAACTCGTTTTGAAACCTAGCTGAAAAATGTTCCATTCTCGTTTTTTTTTTTTCAACAAAAACTATGACAGCTCAAGATGCAGAGAAGCTTCTGCGATGGCACGTAAAGTTCAGGAGAATACATCATTCGTAAGTAGAAAGCGATCATTTCAAAGTAATATTTCAGTAGTTATTGTGCTGGTAGGCTTATGCGCATTCGAATTTACCGTGAATATTGGGGGTGCAGAATCATAAAATTAATGCGCTTCAAAATAGTGAATATTATCATCTTGGAATGAAATAAATCAATTTTTGAATTTAGTAAAACTATCTCGAATCACAAGAAAACTCAGCAGAGAGAGTTTATTTATGTGAGCATGTTATGAAAATGGTGACAAACTATCAATTTATTGCTTATTTAAGCAAAATCAACTATTTTCCATTCACGTAAGCTAATTATTTAATATGGCGACGACCATAATCAGTGAAAATAAAACGAAAGCAAGTTTACTTTTATGATGACCGCAATAAACCTAGCAGTGTCGTAGTTTCTGCTCTTCCACCAACAGATGTCGTTACTAATCGAACGGATCGCCATCTGTTGAGAGTTTTAACAGTTTTATTGTGGTAATAATGATTGCCAGAAGGTTTACATATCGGAAAGTTTTGTTTACTCTTAAAATATGTCTTTATGAATATCTTCAAGTATACTATAAATCATTTTATCAATGGTTTTCATAAATGCAGTCATAAAACTGTGAGTTTTAATTATTGCTGTAATAAAACCTTAATAAAAATCAAACAAAACCAATCAGCGATGGAATTGTTACTTGGGATTAGCCTTTTCACTATAAGCTCAGTTTCGATACTAGGGCCCATGCAGAGGATTACGCGTACGATTCGCGTTTGGACCAAGAACTTCATAATGAAAATTTTCTTGACTCCCTTTGGCATTGAGTATCTTCGTGCCTGTTGCTTGATCTCAGTTCGGGCGTTACTTCAAGAAAAGGAAAAAGTGGTATAACTTATATGTATATGCAATTTTTGTATTTTCAGCATTTTCATTTTTCAGCCTTATGTGGCACTTTCTTGATTTCAGCCTTTTGTATTAAGCCTTTTGTGCATTCAGCCTTTTGAAATTCAGCCTTATGTTACAAATCCCAAAATCTGTCAGAGACACATAAGTTTGCTCTTGAAACAAAAAAAAATGTTGCGCTGTGTTATTTGTGGTATAAATTTGGACCAACAAATAGAACGTCAGTGAAGTTTCTCAAACGCAAGAAAGGAAACGAAAAACCTAATGGCTCGATTATCCGAGGTGAAAATCTTTTTCGAGTCCCTGGATAATCGAGTCCCTGGATAATCGAGTCCGACCTGTATCATAGTAAAAATAATTGTCAGGGTAGTTATGAAATTGATATTAGGGGTACTAACTAAACAGATTAAATTGCTGCTTATTTGAAATGTTTCATGATTTTACAAATGCAATAATCAAAGATTGCCTTGGTGTTCGCGACGTTTAATCAGTCTAAGGCTTTTTACGGCATCATCAGCATCGACAGCCATGTTGGATATGTGGCTCAAAATTTCAAAGTGATAATTCTCAGGCACCAAAGCGAATATTCGTATGAAAAAGTATCATCCTATATGCTCACTCGCAGTGAATACGATGATACTTTTTCTGCTGCGTTACTGCAGAATTGACAGTTTTTTTATCACTTCAAAAACGCGAGGCAAACAATCATTGAAAAGCAATAAGTCAATGATTCTTTTGAAAGCTTAGTGATGCATCATGACACCTCAAGAGTCATTCTTGAAAATTCGGAAGAATTTCTGCAGTTTAGGATAGTTCGTTTTGAGTGGGGTTTCTGAGATGATTGAAGATTCTCCTAGAAGTAATGCAGCTTGAGAGAATCTCGCAAACCTGCTAAGCTACAACACATGAGTTTCGGTTCTCTTGCTTTAGGATTTATGTATTTTGAAATTCAAATATTTTCGACGAATTGTACTAAAATAGCTCTGATTTATGGAATTTCATTGGATTGCGACATTTATCTATTTTTTACTTTAGATATTCATGTAGTCCCTTTCTCGGAAAGATGTTATATAGAGTACCCGGACACCACATATCACATCCACGTGCATAAACCATGAGCATAATTTAAAATACATGTTTTGCTAATGCTCCCCCAGTACACGCAGGTTTTTTCTTCTATTCAATTTTTTTTTATTTAGTCTGTCCCTTCCGTCTTCGTTATCGTCCGAAGGAACGCAAGAAAAAAAAAATACAGAACATAATCCGACACGTTTTCGAACTGGGGGTAGGAAGCTGTCCATCGCACACACGTGGACGTTTCGGGTAAAAAGTTCCTCAAAACGGAAGAAGACGACGGACGACTCCCACTACCAGAAGAATAAAATTTCGCAACGCATGTGGACGTCCGAAATGGAAGAATAATATTGATCCCTCGCTACATTTGCCATGAATTTGATTCCGGTGTGTGGACGCATTTTTTTTTTATTTAAAATATATTATTCTACAACCCCACGTTTGAGGGAAATTCGTGTTTTATAGCTATGCATTATTATTATTATTATGTTTTCAAATTTAGTCCATTGTCATGGAAAATTGACAAGTTTCCTTCGTCTCCTTTCGATTTTGAGCGGAGGATTTGCGAATTTTTCCAAATCAGTGGGGTAACTTTTCAGCATTCTTGTAGGTTGACCCTTGAGGTTTATGATAATAAATCCCATTTTCATGGGCCGTTTTTCAGTTGGCCAAGCGAAGATAATGCCTCCGCCTCTCAGCTTCCTGAACGTTCAACTGTGTGGCGATTAATTCGCAAACGGAATTGAATTCGACGTAATTCGAGCATGTCAATTTCATTTCGACAGAAGCTCCTTTTCAACTTCAACGACGACGACAACTGGATAGGGCAGGGCTTCGTCCTGCCAATTTTCTTTTCGTTCGTTTCAAATTCAACAACAAGACGCCTTTTGTCAATCTTGTTGAGCTGGGGAAATTCGACCAACAGACGACGTCCTCGGCAGGCACAATGAGTCAGGTTTACAATGTGGAATCAAAAGCAAATACAAATTGCGAATGAAAAAAGAGAAAATTCATTAAACATTTCCTAGGTTGGAATCACGATAAGCGGTATTCGGCTGCGATTGTGCTGCCATCTGCAGTAACAAGAACGATATTAGGGCTCGTTCCGAGGTTAGTTGGCTGTGGAAACTTTCGGGAAGAAAATATTTAACGTTTAATATCATTGAGAGTAAAGTCTCTGGTCTCGGAAACTTTTATTGTATTTTCAAAAAAAAAAAAAAACAAAAGAAGAAACAAATCAATATACAACAACACATTTGGAGAGATTGTTTCATAAAAACATTCTTCAAAAATATATAAACAGAAATACGAATAAAAATGGAAGCTAATGTGCATTACTGATCAAAATACTTAACAAATAAATCAAAAGGAGGAAACTTCTAAAAGTCAAACATCGCCTCTGAACCGTATCCAATATATTTCAGCATCTTGAGCACCGTCCTTTTCGGTGTGTTCCTGAATCGGAATGAAGAGGAATCTGGGGTGAAATGCGTTCCGTTGGAAATGGGAAGCGTTGGATCCAATGCTATAAAGATTCCGGTTGATTTAGCGGTGGCATTTAGGTAACATCCGTTCTATATTCTGTAAAATTTTACAAACCGACTTACGGCAAAAAATTATCTTTTTAGCAAAAAGTAAAGCAAAGATAACCGTACACATCGTAGTTGCTACTCCGTGATTGATCAGAACAATCGAAGTTGCACAGCCCAAGTAACATTTTAAGTTTGGTTCGGCTCCATAAGAGATCTTCATGACCAATTTTATAAAACTTGCAATAAAACTGATTTATACATCAAAACCTCTTGGTAACCTCTTTAAGAGCAACTTCCGGGTAAGTGGACCACTCTCAGAGAGGTTTTGCAAACCGCATTAGGAGTAGCAATAAACCCGTTTTAAAACCTAGTTGAAAAATTTTCCATTCTCGAAAAGAGGTTATGATGATTGTTGTTGTTTTTTTTTCAACAAAAACTATGACAGTTGAAGATGCAGAGAAGCTTCTTCGATGGCACGTAAAGTTCAGGAGGATACATCATTCGTAAGTATAAAGCAATCATTTCAAAGTAATATTGTGGAAGTTATTGTGTTCGTAGGCTTATGCGTTTTCAATTTTATTTTTTTACGGATGTCAAAAAACAGAATAGGCAGGCAGTATGCCGTTTGCCGGAACTGCTAGTCAAAAATAAAATTTAATGATATGGATGTGAAAAATTTACATTTTTTCGAGAAAGATCCTAAAAGTGTCAATCCTTCATTACTTTTTTTCATCGTTTGAAAAGTACCTATGTTTTGAAGAATTTTCAAGTATTATTATATTGTTGATAAACGTTCAAAATTCCATTCATTTCGGTTCACTGGTCTCAGAGATATGATAACTCAAAAATTAGTTGTCTTTTGGAGACGTCATGGATTTTTTCAATGTTATCCAGAACAACCTTTTGGTTAAACCCAAATCCCCTTGGATTTCCATTGAAAGTTCTTGTTCGGGTTTGCTAATCCAGGGAATTTTCAGGAACTTGTTTTGGGATTTCTTCGGAAATTCCATCTCAGAATCACGGATTTACCTTTATAAAATTCCTCTGGCATTCCATCGAGAGTTTCTTCTGAGATGAATCAAAGAAATCCAGCTGGCATTCCTTTGAAAAATCCTTCTGGGATTGCGCACCGAAACCTGCAAGACCGAAAAAACTTCAAGTGCTTCTGAGATTTGTCAAGCTCCAGGAGTTTTTTTTTCGCTGGGATTCCACCAAGAACCTTCTTAACCTTCCTTTTGCATCACGTTGGCAGCAGCTCGCTGACTTAGTGTACGGTTTGGGTCAAAAAATGACCCTAATAATGCCAAAGAAGGGTTAAGAAAGTCTCCAGGAGTTGATTCTAAGAGTCCTTTTAAAAGTATCTTCTGAGGATCTTGCAAGCATATCTTTTGGAAACCCTCCTGATTTTTTCTGAAAATTTCTAGAATTCATTCTGGATGTATTTCAGGAGTCCTTTCTAGGAATCTGATTTGCTGTTCACGTGCTATAGTCCCATGTATTGTTTATTACACCAACGAACCTAACCTCAAAATGGCTAACAATTATCAGGTAATTTTGACGGATGTAATATAAGCTTGTAAAGGACGGCAACAAGATCGATAAAGTAGAAAATATGATCCGTCTTTTTTGTGTGTGGTCTGTCAAAATGGTCTGCGAAGTGTCAAACATTGTCATGGCTAGCTTTGTTGGTGTAATGAAGAATCATCCGAAGGCCGGCTCCAGAGGCACGTTATCCTCCATTTGGGACGTGCGGCTTCCAATATGGCATCGAAAGGCACGTTGTCAAAGGCACCCTCGATATCTAAGAAAACACTCAAGCAGGATTACTTATGAGCGAATGCTTACTCGATATCGTAAACAACCTTGTGCAAAAGAGTCACAGTGGACTTACCAGATTGGTAGGCATGTTGGTTCACATGAAGAGGCACGTTGGCCAAATGAACATCACGGATGTGATGATCCACAATGCGTTCTAAGCATTTCAGAAGAAAAGAGGTCAAATTGATAGGTCTGAACTCTTTGCTTATTCATATGACGCACGACCCAGTTTCGGAATGAACTTCACAGTAATATCCCACCAAGATTTGGGAATACACCGTGTAGCAAAACTGCAAACAAGTATATTGTCATTGGTGTAATGAAGAATAGTTTACGCAGCGCATGAGACGAGCTCCCCGGGAGCTATGTGCCTAGCTCGCACCCACCGGATTTTCGTGAGCCACCTAGCAGCGCCAGCGCAGCACACTGCTATTCTGAAGAACTAAGAGACAATTTGGTGGGAGGCTCGTTGTCACATTTGTGTACACATGAGCAATGGGAAACACTGCTAGGAATACTCTAGGAGCTCCCTTTGGAAATGTTCCAGTTCTTTGTGAGAGTTCTTAAGATGTTCCTTTTTGGAAATCTTCCAAGAGTTCTGCGCGGGAATCCTTCAGGACTTCATTGTCTAAATCCTCCAGAAGTTATTTTTGACTTTTCCTCAGGAATTCCTTCTACGATTCCTTACGGAAACCTTTCTTTTTTATTATAAATCCTACAGGAGCCTTTTCTGGGAATTCATTAGAAGTTCTTCTGCTGTGATTTTACTAGGAGCTTCTACTATATTCACCCAAGAATAATCTTTGAAAACTCTCCAAAACTAAATTGTGAAAATTTTCTGTAATATTGTACTGGGGATCCTTCAAGGGTTCTCTCTGAGCATCCTTCAGAAGATTCTTCTGAAAGTCCTTCCGGAGTTTTTTTTTTCTGAAATTTTCTCTGTAGTTCATTATGAAAGTCTTCTAAAAGTTACGTCTAGGAATCTTCCTGGAGTTCCTTCTGAAAATTCTCCAGTGCCTTATGATATGATCCTCAATAAATTTGTTTTGGAGATCATCCAAGATTTCTTTTTGGAAATACTCTAGGAGTTTCTTGTCTAAAGCCTTTTTATTTCCTCAGGATTTCCTTCTGAAATTTCTTACGGAATCTTCAAGGACTAACGATAGAAGCGATAGAAAAAAGTATGGCAAATATCATAACACTGACATTAATTAGGTAACGCAAAAATTACAATTTTCAACCCCACTCCCCCTATGTTACTCTTTCTGCATAGGATCTCCAAAATATGTGTACTCCTTCATGAACCCACACCCGTCCTTCACCTAGAAACGTGACATAATTTATAGACGCTTTCCATAATACATGTTCTGTGGGGATTTCCGTAAAGACTCCAACTGGGATAATCTTAGGGTTTCTTGCCTAGATTCTTCCAGAGATATCAAGATTTTTTTTTCTAAAGGTTCGTCCAGGGGTTCCTACCACGATTCGTGATCTCGCGACTTTTCTCTGAAGGGATTTCTGATAATTTCTCCAAGGATTCCTTACTGAATTATTGTAAGACTTCTTTCAGTTTTTTATCTGAGTTTTTAATTAATTTCTTCAAAGATTTATCTCTGAATTCCTCCTGACATTCATCCTGGAATTTTTCCATAGAATCTTAGAAAATTTCTCTAATGATTCTTTCCATGATTCCTTTGACAATTCCTATAGGTATTCATCCAAGGTGTGATCTACGGCGTAGCCAGCTTTTCTTATTTCTTGCTTACTCTCCTAAACAAACTCGAGAAAAAGAAGGTTGGAGAGAGGGGCAATTTACCCCTGGTTTCATCCCACTCTGTGTCGTGTTGGTTTAAGAGAGAAAGCAAGAAAAATAAAGCTGGCTACGCCATTGTCTGTGATTCCACCTCAGGCTTCTTATATCTTCCTTCCGAGTCTTCGTCAAAATATATCTACAGATTTCTTCCAGGATTCATCGAGGGATTGATGCAGGAACACTCCCAGAGTCATACTCAGGATATTTGTTGAGATTTCTTCAAAGAAACCTCCAGGGATTCTTTTAAGAGGCATGATATACTTCCGAAACTCCTCCAGAGATTTCCCATGATTCTTCCAAAGTATTCTCTAGAATTCTTCTAGCGTTCCGTCCGGCAAAGATTCCCCCATGATTTTTTCAGTATTTCGTCAGAGATTTTACTTTCGAGATAGCTCCAAGGATTCCTCCAAAGATTCCCTCATGGATACCACCCGAGGTGTCTTGACACACGTGTCTCGGGATTTCACCAGGATTATTTGTATCAGGTTTCCTCCCGGAATCAGTTCTGGGGTTGCTCCATAGATTTCCCATCATTCATCCGGAGATCTTCCTGAATTCATCTGATTTATTTTCAGGATTTCTCCATTGATTCTTTCCGGAACTTCTTCAAAAATTCTTCTCGATCATTCTTCGGGGATCTTCTCAGGATTCCTGCAAGGGTTACTTCTGTGGTTCTATCATGGATTTTTCCTGATTCTTTCGAAGATTCCCCTATAATCCTGATTCTTTCAGATGTTTGTTCAAAATCCTTTTATGGTATGGGTATTCTCTCAGTATGGTTTTTGTCCCGGATCTAGGGCTTGTTTGGTCCCTCCAGGCCCAGGGATCCTTCACGGATAGATTGGGAAAGTTCAACTGAAAGGAGAAAGGCTACAGAAATGGCTATGCAGTCTTGAAGAAATACAAACGATATTTTTTGTTTTTTTTTTTTTATTGTTTCGACCACTTTAGGAGCGCCAATTAAGTACGTCTCGCTAAAAAAAGAATTTTTGAACCCCCCTTCCCCAACTTGATTCGAACGCTAATGTTAATCATCTGATCGGTGTTAAGCATCATTATACCACCCGGAACACTTGTCTACAAATTATATAAAGGGATTTTTTCAATCGTAATTTCTTGAGCTTGCAATGCACTGCCTTTAGTTGCTACTTCAGTGTCGCCAGATCAGCTACATTCACAAAGGAACCAATGAGATAACTGCTTGGGACTAACACAGTCATCTCCAGTGTATGAGTGTTGGTGGTTTACTATTTTAGGAGAAAATGACGCCTGCTGCGTTAGGTCAGTGTGGAGAAGGAGAGGGAAGTGATTATGACAATCGCTTGCCCACGTCAAGTCTTTGAGTCCTATGCGTCTGCACAAGGTCATGTGGATGTCGGAGTGTTGTTGGTTATTTTTGGTAGAGGGTTCACTCATATTGGTGCGTAGATGCCAGGCGTAAAGTGATAGATTGTGTGAAGATAACTGTGAAGATGATGCGGCACAGTTCATTTGGTTGCATAACTTGTAGGCGATGATAGATTGATGCTGTGCAGGGGGAAAGAAAGGGAAGAGGGCCTTTTTAATCTCGAGCGATAGCTATGCACATACGAATATACATGAGAAGAATATGTAGAGAAGAGAGAGAAAGTGCTTATGAATCAGAAGCGGTTTCCACTAGACCACTAAGCCTTTGTCATCCCTTTGTCAACTCTCAGAATTTGGTGATCGACATATAAGAATTTTTTTTTTATTAAACTACATACATGCTAAGGCTTGTTCATAAACCACGTAGAGTTTTTGGGGTGGTGAAGGGGGGGGGGGGGGTGTAATTAGGTGTTGTATTTAGTAAAACTCTGCGGTCCATAAAAAAATATTTTGTTTTTGTGTATAAACCAACATTTTCGAAGGGGTCAGCTTTGAAATGATCAAAATTTGATCTATACGTGGTTTATGAATGGCATCGATATGATATACGATTACATCATATTCAATGGCAATGAACGTTTTTATTAAATATGGAAGTGCTCATAGAACACTGTAAGATGCAGATTATGTCCCAATAGGGTATAGTAATGCCATAAGGAAAGAGATAAATGAAAATATCAGTAAATGAGTTTTTCTATCATGGACGGTGCAGATCCTACAACTTGTGAAATCTCAGAAGGTGATAAAACCAGGTTAAGACAAAACGGATCTAGACTTACACAGAAGTGAATGAATCACCGAAATTCCTGGTGTACTCAGAGGATACTTGTAGAAATCAATGGAAGTTGTTTTCTCGGAGTTCTTGAAACAATCCCAGCTAAATTCATACATTTACTTATGGTTTAATTCGTGAACGAATTTCCCCAGAAATTCCAGGGAAATTGCTAGAAAAACTATGGAGAAAATGTATAGACAAACTGGAGTGAATTCTTAGAATAATTTTTGGAAAACCCCAGAAACATTCCTGTAAGAATTTATTAAAGTTTCTTGAAAGAATAACCCGATAAATTCCTGGAGGAATCCTGGAAGTATTTATCATCAAAGGAATTCTTGGAGGGAATTGTAGAGGGGGTTTTTGATTGAACAAACTTCCGAGAAGCAGCTGGGAAAATACACAGGGGCTTCTTGGTAAAACGGCGTTCAGCCAAATGACACGGAACCTTGTAAATAAATTCGTCATTTTTAGCACGTAGCCAACAGTTCATTATTGAGAAAGTCGTTTTATTACAATAGTGCCTTTCATACCAATTCTCCCCACAGTAGTAGGCCATGGCGGGCCATGCCAACCCAAAGTGGAATGGAAATCTTCCAATTGGATTTGAAGAGTTTTTCATTTGACCGATCCTATTTTCGGACCCAATTTTAGGTTCTTCCATTCCCGTCTCCTCCCCACTGCTTCCGGTCGTGTCCAGTCCCGTTGGTTCCTCGCACTGACCCACCGGTTTCCTTATCACCAAAAGACATCGTTATTCCAATTTCAATCTCACATTTAACTTTTAGCACACTCCAGCACTCCAGCAACTGAGGAGGCGCTCTCGAAAGACGTAAAAAGGACTCCGGTCTTGTTAGTCCGAAGTGCTCTTCCACCGTCCCGTCGTCCCACGACCCACGACGGGCCATTTCAAACCCGGCGTGTGGGGTGGTGGTTGGTTGGAAAAGGACACGAACACACAAAAAGAAGCTAAATAAATTTAACTAACATGGATTCTCTCTTCACATTTTCCTTCTTATTAGAAATTCTTCCTGCGGATACCGCGCGCGTGGTGTGGTACCTTTTCTTGACGGTCGTCTTTTCGGAAAATCTTCCCCCTCAGCAGTTTCCTTTTTGGAACCCGGTCGGTACCTAAACCGGTCCTCACATATCCAATTTTCTAATTACACTCTGGAAATCTTTGATTTTTGTATCCAACAAAGGAGGGCACTTCTCTGTCCAGTATCCGGTTTATCGTTGATCCCAAGTAGGCAGAGGTATGCGTCAATTAGATTCGGCTTTTACAGAGAAATAATCGCCTGCTGTGATTGGTCGACGCTGCCTAGTTCGTTGTTCGAATTTCAAATGCCTACTTTGATTAGTTCTTTGCTGACAATCAGTGGGATGAGTAGATGAAGTTCAGGTCGATTGAAATCTTGACTGAAATCGATTGAATTTGTGTTCAATAAAGTTCAATACCTACGCTTGTTTAATGGCAACTCTTTATTTTGAACATATATTATATCTGTGAAGGTATACCGAACCAGAACACTCTAACTACTATTCTTATGTAATTCATGAAATAAAAAAATCTCTTGATTTCTAAAATTTTTATAAACTGATTTTCAGAACTTCTTATATATTTCAATTCCTTACTCAATACTGTAGGATCCTCATAACATTCAAACAACAATTCCATCTCATTGTCCATCAGCGATAGCAGCAGTAGATTCCTCTATGCTCACTAACAATGTTGTCATTGAGAAGTACTTGCTCATGTCTGCAATATCCAGATAGCAACCAGCACTTGGCCATCCGCATTGCAACAAAAAAGCACCCCAAAAAAGCAGTAATAAAAAACAGATATAAACATAACAATAATATTTGATATTATAATACGACAAGCCGCAGATTTCGATCCCCTTTTGGCAATTTTTCGAAATGGATTGTTCTTCTTCCCCTTTCTCTATCCTCTCGTTACTCTGTTTTCCACTGTTGTTGAACATTCGTTGTAGATAGTGTAACTGAATCTGCGAGAATGTCACTTGAATGATAATTCTCTTAGACTGATTTTTGAAAATCCGAGTCATATCTATTTATATTTCCATTCCACGACAGTATAACTAGTCTTGCCAAGCATACTTCTCTTGCACAGAAAAAAAAAAAAACTCGGATCTCAGATGGTACAAAATCAATTTATTTAAATGCGAGACATTACAAGCACGTGACCAGTCGCAGTCATCGTGTTCGATGTTCCGATGTGCTCTGGTTTGGGAAATATTTCGCTTTTTTTTTTATTGTTTCTGTGGTCATGATGGCACATTAGCGATAATTGGATACGCAGTTTTCCACTACTGCATTCAAATGGGCTACAATTTGCCATATCCATAAACGGGATTTCTTTTTGGGGTCGTTCGGTTAACCAAAATTATTATTATTCGCCCTTTATTGGAACGGCCTTTCGCCCTTAAGCGAGTTTGTCATTATTAACCGAAATTGTCACACAGTAGCGTTGAGTTGGATTAATAGAAATACACTTGAAATCCAATGGCGCTGTAGTCACTTTTTCTATTCAATTAAAATAATAACTTTAATTGTAATAATTGATTGTTTTTAAGTATCCAGCTTGTAGAGGCTCTTTTGTTTTGGTAAACAAAATTTATTTGACACTTCTAGTACCGCTACTGATGCTGTAAGGGCGTGGCAAACTAGATGTTAGTCACACGAACAGTCGCGACATTAGAGTTCTGTGGCTAGTTATTCTAATGTTGGATTCGAACGTTCACTGAGTGATTGGGTGAATAATTGATTCATCGCTATTTACCAGATTGTGCAATATTCACTACAAATTGAGCTATTCTTCATTGCACGATTATTTAATTTTCAGATCATGCTGACAGTTCTGCATGAGTAAGACAAAGACCGCCTTGGTTTTTGTCTTTTTTTTCGTTTATTCATTATCTGTCAAAGTCACCATTAGACATATACCAGCACTTCAATAGGTAAATCCAACGGAAGCGATCCCTCCGCATCTGGTGGCAGGAATGAGAACCCTATGAAAAACGTGACTCCTCCAAAATTTCACATGGCGCAGCATAGGTAAAGTGCACTTTTTTCACTTTTTCATATCAAATTCCGCATCGTAGAGAAACAAACGAGCACTTTTTGGAAAGAAAATTTAATTCTCTTTCAGGTGCGCCAAGATCCGGTAAGTACTTACGAACAATATATGTGATTAATTTGAGGAGCTCTTGCTATGCCTCCGGCGGGCGATCTTCCGGATTTTTTGTTAGCTGGCCAATCCGGTATCTGCCGGCATGGGCATAAAGAATGATGATAATGGAAGCCATTGCAAATGGAAAATAGCAACTTCTAAAGCAAAAAATGAGTAAAATTTGACAACAAAAAATTGACTTTTTTATGTAAACAAACGATTTTCCCCTTATCTCACCAAGCGCCTCTACAATTGGGGGAAATTCGGTTTTGCCTATACTTTCTTTTAAGTAGGATGAAAATGTGAATAACATGCTTAATAAGGGAATAAACCTGTTATGCAGCCTTCTTCTAGACTTATGAGGAGATAGAGAGTTTCAGGATAGCTGTTCACCCACAGCTTCGTTAGACCAAGCCCACTCATGGGCTCAATCAAGCGTTTTAACGTTAAGTAGAGCCCCGAACAAAGAAGCGAACCGCACCGGTCGCTGCTAAGTAGGGCTCGAAAGCGAAAAGTTTACGTACGGTTCGTAGCAGGGCTTAGAATATAGAGACACGCAAAGTACGGTCTCTATCCGTAGGCTCGTGCGCTCTCTCGCGTTTAGCTCTCTGGGTAGCGTAAAGAGGAGACGAAAGAACATGAGTATGGATTTGTTGCCAGGTATATAGCTTCTAGAGAATGATTTTCTTGTTTTGTATTGGTAGGAATTTATTTTAGTTTGCATCAAATATTTAAAATTTTTATTTTTACTTGCTTTGAAATTTTCAACCAAACAATATCATAGATCGTTACATGAATAACACAACAAATTGTCTGACATACAATTGTGATAGAGTGACAATACAAACGCAGAAAAATAATAGGTTTAAATTGACAAGCTTTGCTTAAGTATGTTATGAATAAAGTTTCCCCCTCTTCGCCAATTTTAGGATCATGCATAACGAAAATGTATTGATTTTCTTATAAAAATAGTTACGATTGTTCATAATCACACCTTTAGTTTTTGATTCGGTCGATCGTTTCGAAACTAATATTTGAAGAAATGTATGGTGATTCAGTGAATTTTGCTATTTTAACACGTACATGTTTGAGCCGGGGTTGCTACGCAGCAAGTAAAGTTTGGTTTCGCCCATTTAGAAAAATCTCCAAATAAATAACTCGCGAAGATCGTTCCGACAAGTTCCAAAATTATCGTCATCCGTCGCAGATTCCGGTGAGAAGATGTGCGTATTTGCTAACCCGGAAAGATACCATTTGACGGTAATAAGTGACCACAAGGTTTTCTTTCTTCACTTTCCGGGCTGAGATCCCCCGCTTTGAAAGAGCTGTGCCTCGCCTTTCGTCTGTCGTGAATATTTCGAAAAAGGCAAAGGAGTTTTGGTTTGATTGCTGTTTTTGAAAATGGTGGTTGTCAGTGGGTGGTTTATTAAATATAAATTTAAAAATATAAATTAAATAAACGAGACATTAGGAAGAAAGTGTGCGAAATGGGTAACTTCACCCTTGCAGAAACCATAAGGCAAAGCAGAAAAAAAATCTGCGAAGACCCCATGCGAATAACACCGACCATACAGAATAGGAGGTTCGACATTAGATCTATAAAAACAACCCAACAATTGGGGAGATCTTTCCAATATTACACATTTATTCACAGCTCTTTTATCCACATTTTCATATATTTGAAACATATTCATCAACGTGTTATCTGGATCGTTTGGTACAATATGTCCACGCATCCTTCCTCCCCTGTAAATTCGAGAAGTACCTTGCCGAAAGAATATATTCTGTACTCCCAGTATTTCGAAGAATCATCTTTGCGCGTAAATACAACGCAGTAGACCTGGCCGCTTTGATGCATGTGTCATATCTATGATATGCTGCAAGCATCAATATTGACAAGAAAAGTAACACGATTGCTTTCCAGGGTGATTCCAGGGTGATTCCAGGGTGATTCCGTACTGGCTGTGTATGTATAAGATTAGATAAGAGTAGTTACGATTTTTCAAAGATGCTTTGACTGTACCTAACTCTATTCAGATATCATAGAAACACTTCAGTTTTTTTTTTTTTTTTTGTAAAAACAAACTTTAATCATACCGATAATAATCTAAAAAAAAATGTAGTCGAGCTGCCAAGTTTCATCAATTAAAATAGGCGGTGTGCAGGACTGCCATATTGTAGGTTCCTCGTTATAGAAAAAGCAAGGTGTTGGATGTTAAAATACATCAATTGTTGTATGAAGTGCCAAAAATGAGAGTGGGCTCATTTTGTACTTTGACAAATACGCAGTCTACTTCAAGCGCATAGAATCTGCTTCCAACAAAATATTCATATACCAGCATCCAAAGGATCGCAATATATATTAAGATTTTCTCTTGATGCTTTGTAACTAAAAGGTTGTGACTGAGTATAGAATAAGCTGAAGTTAAAATACACGTTAATGAAAAACGGTTGCGCAAACTTATCGCAGACTGTTAGAAGACAGCTTCTACTATGACCACACGCAGAAAAATGGCGCTTGTTTGAAACAATAAAACGCATGGTTGATTTTCAAACTGAGAATTTACTTATTCCAAAGTTATATTTCTTTGTTTTCATTTAGAATTTATCGATAAAAACAACCGATTACCATCATTTCAAATAACGTAAATAATTTCATTTGTTTCAACAAAATAAAAACCATAAACATGGTCCGAAAGCACTCACACATTTTTAAAATGCTTACCCCAACATCGCCACAACGAAGAAGGTGTAGCAAATCCATCACGCCAACTTCCAAGTGCAGCTTTGGTCGTGGTAAATAACGCGCAGGTACTCACGGCAGCATCCACAAAAAGTTGTCCGGTTTCGCCTTTTTTGTCTTTTTTTTAGTCGTTCTCCTCCCCATCCGCTTACCGACGGTCTAAAAATAGATTTCCGAGCTGCCGCTGCAGCTGCCGTCACCAACACAATCACATTCCGGGTTTGTTAGTTGCAAAAGCGCAGTCGTTTGAATCAATCCATTATTTCATGTTGAAAATACCATATCTCTGTTTGTTTCAACAAACTGTCAAAAATCTCGACAAATGAAAATATTTGTATAATCAAACCAATGGAACAGTTCAGTTTAAACTAGAAATCAGTTTGTCGCTATAGTAAACTGAAAAATTGGTTGATTTGAACTAGAACTTAATTGTGTTTACAATTTATTTTTCTGCGTGCAGGATTCAAAAATCTTAACCTACGCGAAGTTGTAAAGGAGACAACTACGTTATAAATGTGTTGGAAATGCAAGGGATGTAATTATTCAATAATTATTAAAAATATGCTCAAAATCTCAAATTCAGATCAATTTCTTGCGAGAAAGGCAACATGAATATCGAAGAGATGGATATTATTTTAGATAAAAATTCAACCTACAAGTCATACAGTAAGCAACAAACACATAATTTAAAAAAAGATTGCTTGAATTCCGATACATTATTGAGAAAATAATATCTTTAAACGCACCAAAGCTGGTACAAATCTCCAAGGGAATTATTTATTTGAGTTCAATTTTTACTAACTGTTTTCAGTCTTATCCAAAACCCCTTCTTTCAAAATATGAGCACAGATTATTATACTGAATAAGATTTGCAATAACACCATAGAAATACACAAAATATTGCGATGATTTACAGAAGTGCAAAAAACCGATGGTACGGATAGAATAGAGACCACCGGTGCGCAAAGGCGACCGATCATTATTTTACTCACATGGAAACGAACGACCGGTGTGAAAATGGGTGGATAACGAAATTAAAAATCGTTAACGACGTGCTGTTGCGTGTGTAGTATGAAGCCCACGAGTGGGCTTGGTCTTACATGTTCGGTGGCATAACCAACCCTGTCTATCGAATTAGGAAGACGTTGATTCAAGTCTCACCAGGATTACAAGCATTTTTCGCATTTTTTTCATTTCAATTTGATATTTTAGCAACTCGTCGTTTTCATTCTACCATATACTACAGATAACCATTGAGCAAATTATTCAAAAATTTGAGAATTTCCCCAGGTGATCTTTCTTGTATTGATCCAGTATTTATTCCGGGACTATATCCAGGAAGTGCTTTGAACACCACATCATCAAGGTTTATTCTGGGATCGTTTCAGGCAATTCCTTTATTTTTTTCTAGAAGTTCCTTCCGGGATTTCAGGTTTGTCCAGTAAAGACCTAAACAAATATTTTTAATATTCATACAGTAATTCTTTTCAGGATTCCTCGAGAAGTTCCTTTCTGCATTATCCTAGTGGTCGAATTCCAGCGCACAGTTTCTTCGAAGAGAAGAAATTTTCTCCCATTGCCAACCAGCAAGAAAAATATCTTCTCTTCGAAGAAAAAGTGCACCGGAATTCGCCTACAGGAGTTCCTTACGAGATTCTTCACAAAGTTTCTTCCGACATTCTTTGAGGATTCCTTCCGAAATTATTTTCTTCCGGAGATTCCTCTTAGAGTTCTTCCCGGAGGTAAATTCAAAAACTACTTCCGGCATTACTGCCGTTCTTCGCACAGTTGTCTCATGTTATATGGGATTCCAGGTATTCCACAAGGTTTCCTTTTGAACATTTTTTAGATATTTTTTTTCCGCAACTTCTAGCAGTTCCTTCTGGGATTCCGTCAAAATCTCCTACTTTAATTTCTGCACGACACGACGATCTTCAGGAGTTCCATCCAGGATTCCACCATATCTTTCTTCTTAACTTATTACATGAGTTCCTCCTGAGATCCCTCTAGAATTTCGATCTGGATTCTTCCAGGACTTCTCCAGGTGTTTCTTCTAAGCTTGTTTTCGGATTTCCTTCGGAAATTGTTCCATTTTTTTCTTTTTTTTTAATTTCTCAACGAATCCTTTCTAAGATTCCTACTGGAGCTCCTTTAAGGTTTCCTGTTGTATCCAGTAATGAACTAAAAATAATTCATCCAGGAGTCAGTTCCAAGATTCCTAAAGATATTCCTTTGGTAATTCAAAAAAGTTTCAGCAGAGTTTTTCTTCAAAAGTTTTTTTTTTCCCAAAATCACTCTGGGGGTTCCTTCTAGGATTCATCATAAATGATTCCATCCTGAATTCTTTCTGGAGTTCCTTCTGGACATCCTCCAGAACATCTTACCTGGACTTTTCCTCAAAGATTGGTTTGGAGTTCCTCCCGGGATTCCTCCAGATATTCCTTCCGTGATTCCTCTAGAAGTTCTTTCTGGGATTCCTCCAGAAATTTCTTTTGATATACTTGTAGGACCTCCTCCAGAGGGTCATTTAAGAATTCCCCCAGCAGTTCCTTTCGAGATTCTTTCAGAAGTTCCTTTTGGTATACTTCTAGGATTTCCTTCCGGGATCCCTTCAGAGATTTATTTCGCGATTCCTCCAGGAGCTCCTTCCGAGATTTCGTCTGGAAATATTTAAGGAGTTCCTCCTGTGATTTCTACAGGTGTCACTTCCGGAATTTCTTCAGAAATTCCTTTCGGGATTCTTCCATGGTTTCCGTCTTAGATTCCTGAAAACCTTCGCCTGGGTTTCTTCAAGAATTTATCCAAAAAATCTGCATGATTTTTTTGAGAGCACATGACCACATGATACTCCTTATGGGATTTTGGCACGAATTTTCGGTAACATAACAAGGAACTGTTCTGGAAACAATCCTGCACCTCCTGAAGGAATCCTGGAAGAAATTGTTTTAGGAACCCCGGTAGGAACATCTGGGAGAGTCCAGGGCGAGTGTGGGTTTCGTGGCCGTGCGGTTAGCACTTACCAGCGTCAGCCATCTTGGCGTTTCGTAAGCCTCGGGAGCAGAGTTTCCCATTGCTCATGTGTACATAAATGTGACAGCGAGCCTCCCACCGAATTGTCTCCCAGCTCTTCAAAATCGCAGTGTGCTGCGCTGCTAGGAGGCTTACGAAAATCTGGTGGGTGCGAGCTAGGCACATAGCTCCCGAAGAGCTCGTCTCATGCGCTGCGTGAGCTGTTGGTATCTAAGGTGAAAAACAACTTCATGGTAACGAAGAACCTCAACAACTTTTTTTCGTACACAACACAAGTGTCTGGTTGGTCTATGCAATACGACTAGGGACTCTCAATGCAAAGGTTAAGGTTTCAATTCTCGTTCGTTTAGGAAGTTTTTGCCGTGAAATTTTCTAATTTAATCAGCGCATGAGACGAAGCTCATGAGACACATCTTGAGAAAAATGAGGCGCACAACTTTCAGTCTCAAAATGTACTGTGCTCCTGGGAGCTTGCTTGCAATGTGGCTCCCGTACATGGGACTGCAGCACGTGCACATCAACACTGCTCGGGAGTGCGGGTTAGATTCCTACTCCAGTCGGGGAAAATTCTCCATTGAGCCACTGGGTGTTATGTGTGTTGTCCGTTGTCTCGCGTTGGTAATGTTCAGTCTGTGCAGCCTCTGGCTGAAGACGGTGTAGTGTCTTTTTTTTAGAATCTCTCGCGGAATCTTAAACATACCTTTGGAGGAATGCCGAAAGGAACTCGCAGAATAATCCTGTAAGGAAGTCCTATAGGAATTCCAGTATGAACTCCTGGGAAAATCCCAAAGAGAACTCCTCCAGGAGCCTTTGAAGGAGTTCCTGAAGAAATATCATTAAGCGAATTAGCTTTGTGTTTTTTTTTTGTAAAAAGAAGAACGCCCGGATTTATCAAAATAGAAACAAGCAAGCAGTTATTAACAGTTGGTATTTTCGGTTCACATTGTGAACTGGAATCGGTAAAGCGGATCGGCACAACGGCAACGGCAGTTTTAGTACATCCCGTGCTTGCCGTTAGTGCCATTCTTGTCGTTTTATCGTTCACATTGTGTCTAGGTCTTTAATAGCGGACATAGAAAATGCACCAATGTCAATTTCAATACAGACTAGTCAATGGCAAACTTATATCTCAACCAATTCATATTATTTTTCTATGATGAACTGTAAAAAATTTGATAAACTCTATTTTTTGAAGCAATTGACGAAGAAATTCCCAAAACGAAATGTTTTAGAAATTTCCATAAGAAAAAAAAAAAAGGAATTGCTGAAAAAAATCCCCAGAGACATTCTTGACGGAATTCCCAGAAAATAACGAAAAACATAAGAAAATGTCGAAAGAATTGCCAATTAAATTCTCGTAGGAATTAAGTGCTTTAAGTTCACAATTCTCGTAGGAATTGCTGAATAGGCTTCCAAAGGAACTATCAACGAAATTCCCAAATAAATTATGGAAGAAATCCAGAATAATCTGAAGTTTTCTTCGAAAGCATTGATCTACGAAATCAATTCGTACAGGATACGGAAGAATATGTTCAGTGTAGGTAGGACCTTAACCGGAATCAGGGGGACGACACAAGTTTGCACAACCCAAGAAGGTCAGAATATTCCACAAAAATGCCGACCGATATACTGAAAAGGCTAAGCTTTTGCGAGGCTTTCTGGGGTTTTCCGACTTTTTGTTTGGGTTTGGGATATTCAGCTTGTTTCGAAATCCCTTGACCGGAATAGTCCATTTTACGAGCGGATTATAAAATCAATAATTCATAATAATGGCATTTGGATAGGAGATGGTGTCGTTCAATATTAATATCAACAACGTTATCGTTTTGTATAATGAATCATTGCTTATTTTTTTGTGCTGCAGTTAAGAAAAAGCAACGCTTGCTTATTTCTTGAGCGATTCCTTGCTTGAAAAGGATAAAAAATGTGAAATGTTACGGTTCCGATGAAGATTACAAGTCATGAACTTTTGTTAAAATGAGTTCATAAACAAAATAGATATGGAGTTAGAAATTGGAAAAAAACCCTGATGAAAGACGAAGGTTAAGGATGAAATGTATGGTGAACAATAAACGTTTATCATGGGAGAATTTCAAGAGTTGTGCAAATATTTTTTTGTAAAAATTGACCAATAGCTCGTCTAGGAATACCATTTAACATTTTCCACAAATTCCTATCAGTCAGGCAGGAAGTCATCGTCTTTAGCTTTTTCTATTAGAATATTCGTAAAAATGGAAATACATATAAAATTGCAATTTCCAATCCGGGAGTCGGTTGTATATGATTTATAGTGGTATCTTTATTTTCATTGCTGGATGAATTGCCACAAACTAAAACTTATCTACAACGACATTAATAAGCTTAGACATAATTATTTTCTTGATTTTCTGTACTTTTTTGTTAGCAAAAATATATACTCTAGAAAACTCTGCGGGCCCCTACATTTGTTAATCCAGCCTTGTTTTTTTTTCATATTGGGCTGATATGCAGTTATAGGCAGGGCCGAAGAGAAAAAAAATCATATGCATATTATGATGAATTTGGGTTCCTTCAGCATTTTTTCATAGAGTTTGTCTATGCTTATTAGCAATCTTGGAACGTCCTGAATCTGTATTCCTCTAAGAATTAACCTTCAGTGGTATTGTTTCGAATGCATACTTTCCATAAAGGCATAAAGGTAGTTTTATATACTAATGTACTGCATATACTTACCTCAGAGAATAATCCTGATGAAATGCCAATTGACGTATTCCCGGAAGGATCATTGAAAGAATTCTTGAAGGAATTCGTGAAGCTCATCCCTACAGAAGTTCTGGAAGAATTTCCTGGAGGCATTTCCGGAGAATTCTCAAAAAATGGAATCTTTGAAATTATTTTTAAACTCACCTGATCATTCCTAGTATTCCTGGATGAATCGCTGGAATACATTCAAAAATAAATATCTTGAGGAATTTAAGAAGGAATTGTTAGAGGAATTTCTGGTGCATTAAAAAAAATCAGAAGGAATCCCTAGGAGAACTTCGAAAGAGTCTTTCCTGGGTGAGTTCCTGAATAAAAAATGTCTGAAAAATCCCTGGAGGAATAATTGTGAGAATTTCTTATGAAATCCCTAAGTAAGTTCCAAAAGAAATTGCGGGAGGGATTCCCGAAAGAATTCCTGGAAAAAAAATAAGTTAATTTTTAGGAGAAATTCCAAGAGAAATTTCTGGAGAAATCCCTACACAAATTTCAGAAGGAGATCCCTGGTGAAATACTGGAAGGAATCCTAGGATAAGCTCTAAAACAATCTTAAAAATAATCGTTGAAGGGAACTCTTGAAGTATTTTAGGGAAATTTTTTGAATGAATCCCTTGACAATTTTTGCGAAGAATCTTTGGAAGGCTTTCTAAAGGAACACTCTCTTAACATCCCTGAAAAGTCTCCTAGGGGAATCTCTGGAAGAGTTCTTAAAGAAATACATTGATCCATGGACTTAATTCTACTGCAGGAGCTGCAGGGGTATTCTTGAAGGAATTCGTTGATGGATTTCTAAACAAATCCGTGATTGAAATTCTAAAGGATTTCTTGGAGAAAATTGTGAAAGAATTCCTGGATGACTTCGTGGCAGAATTTTTTGGCTCTTGTATGCATTCCTCTAAATTTATCAAATTCAAATACAAATCGCTAGAGAAGTTTCTCTAGACATCCTTGAAGAAATACAAAAGTACTTCAGGTATTCCTTGAGGCATCCCTGGAGAAATTCTTGTGTGATAACGGAAGTTTTTTTTTGAAATTCTTGAACGAATCCCTGAATAAATTTTTGAAGATCCTGGGATGAACTTCTGAAAGAATCACTCGATTCTATCACAATCTCGAAGCATTCCCTGGAGAAATTCCTGGAAAAATCTCTGGAGGAGTTTCTCGAGGAAGGCAAGGAAGAATTTCTGAACGAGTTCATGGAGGAATGCCTGGAGGCATTTCTGAGGGAATTCGTGAGGGAATGTCTGGAGGAGAAGAATCTCTAGAGGAATGCCTGGAGGAATGCCTGGAAGAATCGTTTGAGAAGTATCTGGACAAATTCCTGGTGGAGTCCCTGCATGAATTCCAGCAGTAATCCCTGAAAGAATTCTTGGAGGAATCTCTGATTGATTTCCCGGAGGACTTCCAGGAGGAATCCCTGGAGAAATTTCTGAAGAAATCCCTTGAGGAATAACTGGAGGATTTCCTAGTAGAATTCCCGGATGAATCCCTGGAAGAATTTCTTGTTGAATACTTGGAAAAATTGCTGTAGAAATTACTGGAGGAATCCTTGAAGCAATTACTGGTGGAATCACTGGAAGAATTACTGGAGAAACCTCTGGAGAAATTTCTGGAAAAAGTTCTGGCGGAATTCCTGAAGAAGTGCCTGAAGGAATTAACGGATGAAATTCCTGGTGGAATGCCTGAAGAAATAGGAATCCTTGAAGGAATTCCTGGATAAATTTCAGGAGGAATTCTTGGACGAGTTCCTGTAAGCATTCCTGGAGGGATCCCTGAAGCAATTCCTAGAGGCATCTCCAGAGGAATTCCTGGAGGAATGCCTGGAGGGATATCTGGATAAGTTTCTGAAGAAATTCCTGGAGGAATGCCAGGAGGATTACCTGGAGGAATTCTTGGGGCGATCGCAAGAGGAATTCTTGAAGGAATCTCTGTAGGAGAAATTCTTGGATGAATTTCTGGAAGAACCCTTGGAGAAGTTATTGAAATACTGTATTGAATACCTGTGAAAAATTCTGGAGGAATTCCTGTAACAAGGAAACGAAGGAGGATTTTCTGAAGAAACCTCCGGAGAAAGTACTGAAGAAATCGCCAAAGGAATTCTTGAAAAAATCCTGGACGAATGCTTGGAGGAATTCCCTGGAGGCATTCCTGCATGAAATTCTGGACGATTGCCTGGAGAAGTTCCTAGAATGCCTAGAGAAATACCTGGAGGAATATCTGGAGGAATGCCTGGAGGAATCAATGAAAAAATTTCTAGACGAATTCCTGGTGGAATCCTTGTAGGAATTTCTAGAAGAATACCTGAAGGATTTCCTGGAGAAATCGCTAGAGAAATCCCTAGAGAGTTCCATAGAGTAATTCCGAGAGAAATCTTTGAAGGAATGCCTGGAGCAATTCCTGGAGAAATTCATGGAGACATGCCTGTAGAAATTCCTGGAGGAATCTCCAGCCGAATTCCTGAAGGAATCTGTAGATCAATTTCTGGAGGAATTTCTGGAGAAATATCTGGAGGAATTAATGGAATAATCCTTAAAGAAATTCCTGGGAAAATCCATGGAGCAATTCCTGGAGAAACCCTTGGAGAAATGCCTGGAGGAACCCCTGAAAGAGTTCCTGGAGGACTGCCTGAAGAAATTTCTGGAGGAATATCTAGAGGAACTTCTGGAGAAATCTCTGAAAGAGTTCCCGGAGGATTATTTAGAAGAATTTCTATAGGGTTTCATAGAGGAATCTTTAGAGGAATTCCTAGAAGAATCCCTGCAAGAATCTCTGGAGGAATTTTGGATTTCTCAGAAGAATCCTTGCAACTCTTGGAGGATCCCCTGGAGGAATTCTAAGAGGTATCTTCCTGGAGGAATTCTCGGAGAAATTTCTGAATGGAGTCCAGGAGGAAGTCCAGTAGAAATCTCAAGAAGAATTCCTGCCTGGAGGATTTTTTTAAATAATCCATAGAGCTGTTCCTGAAAGATATCTCGAATGTATCTCTAGAGGAAATCCTGAGGGAATCGCTGGAGGATGTCTTGGAAAAATACCTGAAGATACGCTAGGAGGAATCCCGGAAGCAATCCCATTAGGAATTTCTTGAGAAATTCTAGGAGAGCTTTCTAAACGAATTACTGGAAAAATTTCTGTAGAAATCCCTGGAAAACCCCTGATGGAATCCATGTCTGCAGTAATTTCGGGATGAATTATTGAAGGAATCCTTCGATGTACATCTATAGGATTTTTGGGGCAAAATTTTGAAGGATTTTCAGGGTTAGTATATGAAAAATCTCAGGTAAAAATTTCTGAGAGAATTCCTGGAAGAAATTCCTCCTGAAATACTTTGAATAACTCCAGATGGCGAACAATCGGAACAATCTCTTGCGGAATTCTTGAAGGAATATATGAAGAAATCCCTGAAAAAAAATCTCTGAAAGAATGCCTGCAGAAATATCTAAAAGGAGGAAATTTCTTTGAGAATTCCTGGAGAAATCCTGAAGAAATTCCCGAAAAAAGCACTGGAACAATCACTGGAAGAACCACTAAAGGTATTCCAGGAGAATTTCCCGTAGGATACTAAATTTTTTGAGGAATTCTTGAAGGAATTTCTGGAGGAATACATGATTAAGCCACTGCAGGAAACTATGGAAAAATTCCTGGAGAAATTCTTTAATGCATCCTTGCGGAAGTATCTGATGAAATTTCTAAAAAAAAAACACATGTGGAAGCATTTCTTGAAACAAGCCCTGGAACACTCACTATCGGAACCTCGCAAGCAGGTATTCACGAAGAAGAAATTCCTGGAGAAGTCCCTTGAGCAATTTGTGGAGGAATTCCTAGTAGAGTTCCTGGAGAAATACCTGGAAGAATTTCAACCAAGCTTATTGTTTGGTAAAATTCTATGATAAGATTGAACCCCTATAGAGAAATACTTGACAAAATTTCTTGTGGGATTCGGGAAAAAAGTTTGATAATAATGTATAAAAAAAATATTATTAGAATAGTTTATTTCTTGCGAGAATTTTTCGGGAATACTGAATTATTGATAATCTTGAGTTGGTTAAAATAAAGAAGAACTCAGTTGGCCAAGGGGTACAGTTTGATAGGTCAAAAAACTGCCGAAGCCGTTTTTTATCCTTGGATTATGCATTCATTTGATTTCTGCGTAAATCACACATTTAGCCCTGAATTTCCAGACCAGGACGATATTGACGCGCAGCATGTCATGCTTTTTATTCCCTCGTCAAAAAAAATCGAATTCAAGTCCTGTCTGACGGACAATCCGCTTGCTTCGACTGCCGAACGCAACCGATCCCGTTGCTGCTGCTGACTGTGCAAAGTTTATACCTACCTTCCTACTGTCGAAGGCACGCAGAATCCACGTTTTCCCTCGTAAATATCTCCCCTTCAAATCCTCCTCTCGTCCCTGTTCCCTGTGGTGGCCGGCCACCCGTCCAACAACACCCGACATAAAGAACCAACTTCCACCCTCATCCTCGTGAGTCGTCAGCTAGCTGGTGCTGCTCTTGTTGGCGGCGGCGGCGGGAGAATGCTTTTTGCAACCCCTCATCGTAGTAGTCGTCGTCGTCGTCGCCGTCTTTGACTGTCTTCGTTATCGTTGTTGGTCGTCCTAAGCGCGTTCGTTTTTTTTTATTTATCACAGCGGGGATTTAAATTCCTGTGCGTGGTCATTTTCCCGTTGTCGGCGGCGGCTATGGCCTTCCGTGTTTCGCCGACGACGATGCGATGGTTTGTCGTCCCTGTCGTTTTTTTTTTGTAATCGTCGTCGTAGTAGTCGGTGGAGTTTGCAAATAAACACGCAGGAGGTATAAATTATGACTTCTTGCCATTGGATTTTAAATTTAAATGGGGCGTGGCATGCTGCGGCAAGGTGAGCTAGATGACGTAGGGATTTTCCTACGGCAAAGGGAGGAACAGTGTTGGAGGGATGATTTTTATTGCCGTTTGACAGGTTGTACACTTAATCACTGATGATGATTTATTACGATGCAATGTAGCTGAATAATGAAACCTTCAAGGCATGCTTTGATTTGCTAATCAGACATTTGGAATAACACTTCAGCGCTGTTCACAAATTTACATAGTTTTCCTTTTTCATTAAGAACTAGCTGTTTTGTCAAGCTTCGTACTGCTTACTGCGTTTTATGACATGCAATTCTTAGAGAAATACCCCGATAAATGAAATTTCGAAATTTCTCGTTTTTATTGCATTCCCGGTCGATTTTCAAATTTTTTTTCGTACGAACACTTTGGAGCCCTGCATAAATGTAACAGTGAATTATAATATAATCTGTTATAGATTTGTTAACCCGTTCCAAAGCGATATCAACACCCTTGTCAGCAAGAGCAATCTTCAAGCTATCTTTTGAAGGTGTTAATGTGCGTGGGTGGATGCAGATCGGCCATACAGAGGCTAAAACAAGTTTGTTTACAAAATGCGGATGGGCTATTTTGAAATTTTACGCCAGAAATGATCATTTGGCAAAGATAGTCCCCCTGTCAATTGGGGTGGGGCGTAGTACCTCAAAAACGCATTTTATACCTATTCCATTTAATTGCAATTCATGCAATGAACTCAACCGCTGCCATGTTGTCAAGTGAGATCAAAGTGTGCGGGATGATTACGCCCGATGACGACGCCTGCACGGAAAAAAGCAAATACCTACATGTGTACATAAAGTAGGGAAAAAACTTGGACAACCACGAGAGAAGTCCGGCACAAAAGACAAATGGCCGGGGGGAAGGCGAAACAGATCAAAGCAACCGGGAATCAGTAACCGAGCTGCGAAAATTACCATTTTTTGTTTGATCTTTTACCGCGGGAATATTTTAAGGAGGCGACAACATTGAAGGTGACATTTTTTACCGCCTGTTATTGGTAGTCTGAGACATGACGAGGCTTCAATCTTCTCAGGGCATGAATCAATAGAAGATCGGCATGAACATCGATAAATAATTTCAATTCGCAATTGCAAACAAAAGTTTGAGCAAAGCAGCTTACAATTTGAAGCCTCTTAAACCTATAAATCATGAAAATTGTTTCCGAAAGTACCTAGTGGGGATGAAAACTTTTTCCCCACATGATCTATGAGGAAACAAGTTTCCCCCATATTTCCTAACCACAATCTGCATTGCTGTTTGGAATACAGAAGGAAGGAAGCAATTTTTACGTCTGTATGATATATAGCCTCCAACGGTAGTGGGTGGACTCTGTTTTCGATTCGCAATAGCAAAATAAATTTCAATCGTTGCCGTTTTAGGGCTCGATTCGAATTTTATTGTTTCTTTGATGGATAATATCCTGGGCTACGGCTACGATGAAGCAATCCTCGTTTGATTGCTTAAGGGAAAACGAATTCGATCAATTAGTAGCACCCATAACTCACGTAATCAAATGTTCCATCCTAGTAGGCCCTGCAATCGTTAAATAGAAACCGAACGTCTCTAAATAAAAAAAATCGAAGCATCCAAGTAAGCTACCATCACCGCACTGTGTGCTGACCATTCAATCAATCATGGGCTAGGGCGGCCCCGGACATGCGTAAAAAATTGGGCGTCATAAAAAGTGAATTACCAACAGCTCAGGAGAAAAGCGAAACGTCAAGCCGCAGACAAGTTTGATCCACCCGAGGTCAAACGTTTCAAACGCAGAGCATGAAGATGAAAAATGACTGCATTATACAAAGTAACTATAACTGCGATGTGATGTGTCGTTTCTTCGCATGTTTACGCATACGATTTCGGTCTTGACTGAGGACGACATCGACGATGATAGTTGTTCCCCTCGCTAATGGCGAAATAGAGCCGTTTTCGAGCTATGGAGAGGGAAAAGACATTATCATAATCATTTGGAAAATGAATCTTGACCGTCGGTGTCACCGTAACATGTTTGGGGACAGAATATTGAAATATAGATTGTTTGTGCATTTTTGAACAAAAAAAACAAGCTATATTACAGAGTTCTTCATCTTCCTTCTTCTTTATAGCTCGACGTCCCCACTGGGACTTGGCCTTCCTCGCTTCAACTTAGCGCCAAAGGCAAAGGCAAAGGCAAAGGCAAAGGCAAAGGCAAAGGCAAAGGCAAAGGCAAAGGCAAAGGCAAAGGCAAAGGCAAAGGCAAAGGCAAAGGCAAAGGCAAAGGCAAAGGCAAAGGCAAAGGCAAAGGCAAAGGCAAAGGCAAAGGCAAAGGCAAAGGCAAAGGCAAAGGCAAAGGCAAAGGCAAAGGCAAAGGCAAAGGCAAAGGCAAAGGCAAAGGCAAAGGCAAAGGCAAAGGCAAAGGCAAAGGCAAAGGCAAAGGCAAAGGCAAAGGCAAAGGCAAAGGCAAAGGCAAAGGCAAAGGCAAAGGCAAAGGCAAAGGCAAAGGCAAAGGCAAAGGCAAAGGCAAAGGCAAAGGCAAAGGCAAAGGCAAAGGCAAAGGCAAAGGCAAAGGCAAAGGCAAAGGCAAAGGCAAAGGCAAAGGCAAAGGCAAAGGCAAAGGCAAAGGCAAAGGCAAAGGCAAAGGCAAAGGCAAAGGCAAAGGCAAAGGCAAAGGCAAAGGCAAAGGCAAAGGCAAAGGCAAAGGCAAAGGCAAAGGCAAAGGCAAAGGCAAAGGCAAAGGCAAAGGCAAAGGCAAAGGCAAAGGCAAAGGCAAAGGCAAAGGCAAAGGCAAAGGCAAAGGCAAAGGCAAAGGCAAAGGCAAAGGCAAAGGCAAAGGCAAAGGCAAAGGCAAAGGCAAAGGCAAAGGCAAAGGCAAAGGCAAAGGCAAAGGCAAAGGCAAAGGCAAAGGCAAAGGCAAAGGCAAAGGCAAAGGCAAAGGCAAAGGCAAAGGCAAAGGCAAAGGCAAAGGCAAAGGCAAAGGCAAAGGCAAAGGCAAAGGCAAAGGCAAAGGCAAAGGCAAAGGCAAAGGCAAAGGCAAAGGCAAAGGCAAAGGCAAAGGCAAAGGCAAAGGCAAAGGCAAAGGCAAAGGCAAAGGCAAAGGCAAAGGCAAAGGCAAAGGCAAAGGCAAAGGCAAAGGCAAAGGCAAAGGCAAAGGCAAAGGCAAAGGCAAAGGCAAAGGCAAAGGCAAAGGCAAAGGCAAAGGCAAAGGCAAAGGCAAAGGCAAAGGCAAAGGCAAAGGCAAAGGCAAAGGTGAACTTCCGCCTGGATACCTTCAGGAACTGTTTCCGGGATTCTTTCAGGAATTACTTCCAGGATTGCTTGAAAAACTCCTGTCGGGGTTTCTTCGGGAATTCTTCCGGGAACTCCTTCCAAGATTCCAGCAAAATCCTCTCCACTGGGAACTTCTTCCGAGAATCTTTCAGTAACTGTTGCCTGGATTTCTCAAGCAAATTCTTCAGAGATTCCATTAGCAACTCCTTCCGGGGTTCCTCCAAAAGCTTATTCCGGGATTCTTCCACAGGTTCCTTCCACCCAAGCAACACATATGGCATATAAAAGTTACGGCAGCGCAAGTTTTGGTTGAATAGAAGTTAATTTAACGTTATTCTAGCATTGTGTAAAAATTACGTTGGATTAACTGCATCAGGGATCCTTCCGGGATTCCATTGGGAACTCCTTCCACTATACCTCCAGGAACTCATTCCGGGATTCTTAAAGAAGCTGCTTCCGGGATTTCTTCCGGAAACTCCTTCCAGGGTTCCTCTATAGGACATCTTTTCTGGACTCCATCAGGAGTTTCTTCTGGTATTTATCCGGAAGTTCGTTCTAAAGTTCACCCAGTTGATCTTACTGGAAATGCTCCAGAAGATTAGTATGGAAACTGCATCATAAGCTCATTTGGGGTTTCCTTCGGGAATTCCTCCGTAAATTCCAAGATTCTTGCAAATACCTCTCCTCCGGGAAGAGAATATTTCAGGAATTGCTTCCTGGATTCCTCTATGAATTTCTTCCGAGCACTTCTTCAGTGATTCTTTCAGAAGTTCTTTCCAGGATTGCATCAGAGATCCCTCCGGGATTCTACCGGGAACTTCTTCCATGATACTTCTGGGAACTCATTCCGGCATTCTTTTAGAAGTTACTTCCGGGATTCCTTCAGAAAATCCTGCCTGGATTTCTCCAGGAAATCTTTTCTGGACTCCATCAGGATTTCCTTCTAGAATACATCCGGAAGTTCGTTCTGGAATTCACCCAGATGTTCTCGGTGGAAATGCTCCAGGAGTTTAGAATGAAAACCAATGCAGTTGTATTTTGGTGCAATTTCAATTGCTGCAGATTTCAAAGAAGTTTTCCCCGGGTTTTCTCCGATAGTTGTAATCCGGAAATACTTCTGGGATTGCATCATAAACTCAATTCGGGGTTCCTTCGGGAATTGTTCCGTAAATTCTGCAAAAACCTCTCAACCGGGAACTTCTGCTGAGAATCTTTCAGGAACTGCTGTCTGGATTTTTTCCGAGATTCCATTAGCAACTCCTTCCGGGATCTATTCGGGATTCCTTCAAGTACTTCTTGAGGGATTCTTTCAGAAGTTCTTTCCAGGATCGTATCAGGGATCCTTCGGGATTCCACCAGGAACTCCTTCCGTGATACCTTCGTGAACTCTTTCAGAAGCTGCTTTCGGGATTCCTTCAGAAATTTGTGCCTGGATTCTTCTAGGAAACCGTTTCTGGACTTCTTGAGGAGTTCCTTTTGGAATTCCTTCGGAAGTTCATTCTGAAATTCTCCCAGATGTTCTTAATGAAAATCCTCCTGAGCTCCTTTTGAAGTTCCTTGAAGAATTCCTGAAGCAATTGCTTAAGAAGTCCCCCCAGCAGCTTAGTGAGGTGTGAGTTGTTTATGGTATAATTACAATAGTTCCAGGATTGCTACATAAACACATTTCGAGATTCCTTAGAAAATTCCTCCATAAAGTATTTCTAAGATTATTGCAAAATCCTCACCACCAGGAACTTCTTTCGTGAATATTTCAGAATCTGCTTCCTGGGTTCCCCTTGGAGTTTCTTCTGAGATTCTATTCATTGGCAACTCCTTAGAGGTTTTCGTCAGAAAATTCTATCCGGGATTCCTATAGGACTCTAGATAGGACTACTCCATGCGAGGTTTCTTCATGAGTTTATTTTGAGATTTCTTAAGGAATTCTTTCTGAGATTCATCGAGGAAATCCTTCCGGGAATCCTCCAAAAACTTCTTCTAGGATTCTTTAAAACTGCTTCCGAGATCATTTTCAGGAGTTACTCCCGGGACTGCTTCAAGGTCTAATTTCTGGTTCCTGCGTGAATTCCTTCGGGAACTTCTTCCAAGATTGCTATAAGAACATCTCCTGGAACTTTTTTTTTGTGGAACTACTTGCTGCATTCCTCCGGATCTTATTCCAGAAACTTCTTCCAAGATTCTTTCAGGAACAACTGCCTGGATTACTCTAAGAATTTCTTCCGAAATCCCTTCCGAGAATTCTTCGTGATTCCTTAAAAACTTCACTCGGGATTCTTTCAGGAGTATTTTTTTGGGATTGCATCAGCGGTCCTCCCAGAAATCCTCAGGGAACTCGTTCCAAGATTCTTTTAAAAGGACCTTCGGGATACCTTCATGAACTCGTGTTTGGGTTCCACTAGTAAATCTTTTCTGGATTGCTTCAGAAGTTTTTCCAGGAGTTCCATCTGGAATTCCTTCTGAAATTCCTCCGGTAGTAAAATCTGTAATCCTTGCATATGTTCCTAATGGAAACCCTCCAGCAGTTTATTAAGGAACCCCTCCAGGTGTATTTTAAGGAATTCCTCCTGGAGTTATGAAATTCCTTATGTAACTACTTTAGTCTAGGAGCTCCTCATGAAGTTCCTTGAAAAATTCCTAGAGCAATTTCATAACAAAATTCTCCAGCAGCTTCTACAGAAATGCTCCCGGGAGTTCCTACTGGTTTTCCTGCAATGGTTGGAGTCCGGAAATACTTCCGGGATTGCTTCATAAACTAATATCGGAGTTCCTTTTGGAATTCCTTCGTAAATTCCTTTTTTTCCGGCAGCTTCTCTCGAGAGTTTTCAGGATCCTGGATTTCTCTACGAATTTATTCCGATGTTCCATTCGCAACTCCTTCCGGGATTCCTTAAAGTTCTTTTTCAGGGATTCTTTCAGAAGTTCATTCCGGGATTGCATCAGGGATACTTCCGGGATTCCACCGGGAACTTCTTCCACGATACTTCCGGGAAATCGCTCCGGGATTCTTTTAGATGCTGCTTCCGGGATTCCTCTAGAAATTTCTGCCTGGATTCCTCTAGGAAATCTTGGGAAAATGGACTCCTTCAGGAGTTCTTTCTGGAATTGTTTCCAGAAGTTCATACTAGAACTCTCCCAGGAGTTTCTTATGGAAATCTTCCAGAAGTTTATTAAGTGATCCCTCCAGTATTTCAAGGAATATCCTCTGGAGTCCTCTGGAGTTCTTTCCGGCATTGCATTAGAGATCCTTCCAGGTTTTCGCCGCTGGGAACTCCTTCCAGGATTATATCAAAAACTGCCTCTGGGATTTCTTTGGGCACTCCTTCAAGAATTACTCTAAAAGCCGTTTCTGGATTACTCCAGGAGTTCCGACTGGAATTCCTTCTGATCTGTTTGGAATTCTTCCAGAAGTTCATTCTGTATTTCTCTCAGGTATTCCTAATGGATATGCTCCAGGAGATTGTTAATAAATTCCTCTTGGCGTTATGAATTTCCTTATGAAATGCCTGAAGGAATTAACGGATGAAATTCCTGGTGGAATGCCTGAAGAAATAGGAATCCTTGAAGGAATTCCTGGATAAATTTCAGGAGGAACTCTTGGACGAGTTCCTGTAAGCATTCCTGGAGGGATCCCTGAAGCCATTCCTAGAGGCATCTCCAGAGGAATTCCTGGAGGAATGCCTGGAGGATTACCTGGAGGAATTCTTGGGGCGATCGCATGAGGAATCCCTGGAGGAATTCTTGAAGGAATCTCTGTAGGAGAAATTCTTGGATGAATTTCTGGAAGAATCCCTGGAGGAGTTATTGAAATACTGTATTGAATACCTGTGAAAAATTCTGGAGGAATTCCTGTAACAAGGAAACGAAGGAGGATTTTCTGAAGAAACCTCCGGAGAAAGTACTGAAGAAATCGCCAAAGGAATTCTTGAAAAAATCCTGAAGGGGTTTTTGGAGGGTTGTCGGAGGGAATTCCTGGACGAATGCTTGGAGGAATTCCCTGGAGGCATTCCTGCATGAAATTCTAGACGATTGCCTGGAGAAGTTCCTAGAATGCCTGGAGAAATACCTGGAGGAATATCTGGAGTAATGCCAGGAGGAATCAATGAAAAAATTTCTGGACGAATTCCTGGTGGAATCCTTGTAGGAATCTCTAGAAGAATACCTGGAGGATTTCCTGGAGAAATCGCTAGAGAAATCCCTAGAGAGTTCCATGGAGTAATTCCGAGAGAAGTCTTTGAAGAAATGCCTGGAGCAATTCCTGGAGAAATTCATGGAGACATGCCTGTAGAAATTTCTGGAGGAATCTCCAGCCGAAATCCTAAAGAAATCTGTAGATCAATTTCTGGAGGAATTTCTGGAGAAATATCTGGAGGACTTAATGGAATAATCCCTAAAGAAATTCCTGGGAAAATCCATGGAGCAATTCCTGGAGGTACCCTTGGAGAAATGCCTGGAGGAACCCCTGAAAGAGTTCCTGGAGGACTGCCTGAAGAAATTTCTGGAGGAATATCTAGAGGAACTTCTGGAGAAATCTCCAAAAGAGTTCCCGGAGGATTATTTAGAATAATTTCTATAGGGTTTCATAGAGGAATCTTTAGAGGAATTCCTAGAAGAATCCCTGCAAGAATCTCTGGAGGAATTTTGGATTTCTCAGAAGAATCCTTGCAACTCTCGGAGGATCCCCTGGAGGAATTCTAAGAGGTATCTCCTGTTGAAATTCCTGAATGGAGTCCAGGAGGAAGTCCAGTAGAAATCTCAAGAAGAATTCCTGCCTGGAGGACTTTTTTTTAAATAATCCATAGAGCTGTTCCTGAAAGATATCTCGAATGCATCTCTAGAGGAAATCCTGAGGGAATCGCTGGAGGATGTTTTGGAAAAATACCAAGATGGATACGCCAGGAGGAATCCCGGAAGCAATCCCATTAGGAATTTCTTGAGAAATTCTAGGAGAGCTTTCTAAACGAATTACTGGAAAAATTTCTGTACAAATCCCTGGAAACCCCTGATGGAATCCATGTCTGCAGTAATTTCGGGATGAATTATTGAAGGAATCTTTGGATGTACATCTATAGGATTTTTGGGGCAAAATTTTGAAGGAGTTTCTGGGTTAGTATATGAAAAATCTCTGGTAAAAATTTCTGAAAGAATTCCTGGAAGAAATTCCTCCTGAAATACTTTGAATAACTCCAGATGGTGAACAATCGGAACAATCTCTTGCGGAATTCTTGAAGGAATATATAGAGAAATCTCTGAAAAAAAAATCTCTGAAAGAATGCCTGCAGAAATATCTAAAAGGAGGAAATTTCTTTGAGAATTCCTGGAGAAATCCTGAAGAAATTCTCGAAAAAAAAGCACTGGAACAATCACTGGAAGAACCTCTAAAGGTATTCCAGGAGAATTTCCCGGAGGATGCTGAAATCCTTAGAGGAATTTATGAAGGAATTTCTGGAGGAATACGTGGTTAAGGAAACTATGGGAAAATTCCTGAAGGAATTCTTTAATGCATCCTTGCAGAAGTATCTGTTGAAATTTCTGAAGAAAAAAAGACATATGAGGAACTCCTGAAACATTTCTTGAAATAAGCCCTGGAACACTCACTATCGGAACCTCGCAAGAAGGTATTCACGAAGGAGAAATTCCTAGAGAAGTCTCTTGAGCAATTCGTGGAGAAATTCCTAAAGAAATTCCTGAAGAAATGCCTGGAAGAATTTCAACCAAGCTTATTATTTGGTAAAATTCTATGATAAGATTGAAGGGGTGCTTATAGAGCAATACTAGACGAAATTTCGTGTGGGTTTCGGGAAAAATGTTTGATATTTATGGATGAAATCCCAAGTTATTAGAACTGCGAGAATTTTTCGGGAATTCTGTATTATTGATAATATTGAGTTAGTTAAAATAAAGAAAAACTAAGTTGGCCAAGGAGGGCCTACTGAGCAATTTATATTTTACATATATGATACAGTTTGATAAGTTGAAACTGCCGAAGCCGTCCAGGACAGCACGATTGATGCGCAGCATGTCATGCTTTTTATTTCCTCGTCAAAAACAATCGAATTCAAGTCCTGCCTGACGGACAATCCGCTTGCTTCGACTGCCGAACGGAACCGATCCCGTTGCTGCTGCTGCTGACTGTGCAAAGTTTATACCTACCGTCCGTCGAAGGCACGCAGAATCCACGTTTTTCCCTCGTAAATATCTCCCCTTCGAATCCTCCTCTGGTCCCTGTTCCCTGTGGTGGCCGGCCACCCGTCCAACAACACCCGACATAAAGAACCAACTTCCACCCTCATCCTCGTGAGTCGTCAGCTAGCTGAGCTGGTGCTGCTCTTGTTGGCGGCGGGAGAATGCTTTTTGCAACCCCTCGTCGTAGTAGTCGTCGTCATCGCCGCCGTCTTTGACTGTCTTCGTTATCGTTGTTGGTCGTCCTAAGCGCGTTCGTTTTTTTTTATTTATCACAGCGGGGATTTAAATTCCTGTGCGTGGTCATTTTCCCGTTGTCGGCGGCGGCTCTATGGCCTTAGTCCGTGTTTTGCCGACGACGATGCGATGCGATGGTTTGTCGTCCCTGTCGTTTTTTTTTTGTAATCGTCGTCGTAGTAGTCGGTGGAGTTTGCAAATAAACACGCAGGAGGTATAAATTATGACTTTTTGCCATTGGATTTTAAATTTAAATGGGGCGTGGCATGCTGCGAGCAAGGTTCCTCCCGCTAAGGGATGAACAGTGTTGGAGGGATGATTTTTATTGCCGTTTGACAGGTTGTACACTTAATCACTGATGGTGATTTATTACGATGCAATGTAGCTGAATAATGAAACCTTCAAGGCATGCTTTGATTTGCTAATCCGACATTTGGAATAACACTTCAGGGTTGTTCACAAATTTACATAGTTTTTCTTTTTCATTAAGAACTAGCTGTTTTGTCAAACTTCGTACTGCCTACTGCGTTTTATGACATGCAGTCTTAGAGAAATACCCCGATAAATGAAATTTCCAAATTTCTCGTTTTTATTGCATTCCCGGTCGATTTTCACATTTTTTTTTTCGTACGAACACTTTGGAGCCCTGCATAAATGTAACAGTGAAATTATAATATAATCTGTTATCGATTTGTTGACCCGTTCCAAAGCGATATCAACACCCTTGTCAGCAAGAGCAATCTTCAAGCTATCTTTTGAAGGTGTTAATGTGCGTGGGTGGATGAAGATCGGCCATACAGAGGCTAAAACAAATGCGGATGGACTATTTAGTAATTTTACGCCAGAAATGATCATTTGGCAAAGATAGTCCCCCTGTCAATTGAGGTGGGGCGTAATACTTCAAAAACGCAGTTTGTACCTACTCCATTTAATTGCGATTCATGCAATGGACTCAACCGCTGCCATGTTGTCAAGTGAGATCAAAGTGTGCGGGATGATTACGCCCGATGACGACGCCTGCACGGAAAAAAGCAAATACCTACATGTGTACATAAAGTAGGGAAAAAACTTGGACAACCAAGAGAGAAGTCCGGCACAAACAAGGGCACAAAAGACAAATGGCCGGGGGGAAGGCGAAACAGATCAAAGCAACCGGGAATCAGTAACCGAGCAGCGAAAATTACCATTTTTTGTTTGATCTTTTGCCGCGGGAATATTTTAAGGAGGCGACAACATTGAAGGTGACATTTTTTTACCGTTGTTTTTTTTATTATTTGTAGTCTGAGACATGACGGGGCTTCAATCTTCGCAGGGCATGAATCAATAAAAGGTCGGCATGAACATCAATAAATAATTTCAATTCGCAATTGCAAACAAAAGTTTGAGCAACGCAGCTTACAATTTGAAGCCTCTTAAACCTATAAATCATGAAAATTGTTTCCGAAAGTACCTAGTGGGGGGGTGAAAACTTTTCCCCATATGATCTATGAGGAAACAAGTTTCCCCCATATTTCCTAACCACAATCTGCATTGCCGTTTGGAATACAGAAGGAAGGAAGCAATTTTTACGTCTGTATGATATATAGCCTCCAACGGTAGTGGGTGGACTGTTTTCGATTCGGAATAGCAAAATAAATTTCAATCGTTGCCGTTTTAGGGCTCGATTCGAATTTTATTGTTTCTTTGATGGATAATATCCTGGGCTACGGCTACGATGAAGCAATCCTCGTTTGATTGCTTAAGGGAAAACGAATTCGATCAATTAGTAGCACCCATAACTCACGTAATCAAATGTTCCATCCTAGTAGGCCCTGCTATCGTTAAATAGAAACCGAACGTCTCTCAATAAAAAAAACGAAGCATCCAAGTAAGCTACCACCACCGCACCGTGTGCTGACCATTCAATCAATCATTTGCTAGGGCGGCCCCGGACATGCGTAAAAAATTGGGCGTCATAAAAAGTGAATTACCAACAGCTCAGGAGAAAAGCGAAACGTCAAGCCGCAGACAAGTTTGATCCACCCGAGGTCAAACGTTTCAAACGCAGAGCATGAAGATGAAAAATGACTGCATTATACAAAGTAACTATAACTGCGATGTGATGTGTCGTTTCTTCGCATGTTTACGCATACGATTTCGGTCTTGGCTGAGGATGAAATCGACGATGATAGTTGTTCCCCTCGCTAATGGCGAAATAGAGTCGTTTTCGAGCTATGGAGAGGGAAAAGACATTATCATAATCATTTGGAAAATGAATCTTGACCGTCGGTGTCACCGCAACATGTTTTGGGACAGAATATGAAAGTCAAGATTTTGTTTGTGCATTTCTGAACAAAAAAAAAGCTATATTACAGAGTTCTTCTTCTTCCTTCTTCTTTATGGCTCGATGTTCCCACTGGGACTTGGCCTGCATCGCTTCAACTTAGCGCCAAAGGCAAAGGCAAAGGCAAAGGCAAAGGCAAAGGCAAAGGCAAAGGCAAAGGCAAAGGCAAAGGCAAAGGCAAAGGCAAAGGCAAAGGCAAAGGCAAAGGCAAAGGCAAAGGCAAAGGCAAAGGCAAAGGCAAAGGCAAAGGCAAAGGCAAAGGCAAAGGCAAAGGCAAAGGCAAAGGCAAAGGCAAAGGCAAAGGCAAAGGCAAAGGCAAAGGCAAAGGCAAAGGCAAAGGCAAAGGCAAAGGCAAAGGCAAAGGCAAAGGCAAAGGCAAAGGCAAAGGCAAAGGCAAAGGCAAAGGCAAAGGCAAAGGCAAAGGCAAAGGCAAAGGCAAAGGCAAAGGCAAAGGCAAAGGCAAAGGCAAAGGCAAAGGCAAAGGCAAAGGCAAAGGCAAAGGCAAAGGCAAAGGCAAAGGCAAAGGCAAAGGCAAAGGCAAAGGCAAAGGCAAAGGCAAAGGCAAAGGCAAAGGCAAAGGCAAAGGCAAAGGCAAAGGCAAAGGCAAAGGCAAAGGCAAAGGCAAAGGCAAAGGCAAAGGCAAAGGCAAAGGCAAAGGCAAAGGCAAAGGCAAAGGCAAAGGCAAAGGCAAAGGCAAAGGCAAAGGCAAAGGCAAAGGCAAAGGCAAAGGCAAAAAGCAAGTTGTGACTTGAACCAGCGCCCTTCGAGGAGCTCTTTTTGGGATTCCACAGGAGTTCGTTCCGGAATTCCTCCATGAAATCCTTCGCTGTTTCTGTCCGGATTTCCAGGATGTTTTTTATGAAACTTTTCGAGGTTTTTTTTTTAGGATTTATTCAGAAATTCCCTCTAAGATTCTTTCAAGAACTTCTTTTGAGATTTCTAAACAGGTTCCAAATGGAACTTTTCCATAGATGCCTTCCAGATTTTTTTTAATGAATTCTTCCTATGATTCGTCTAGGTCTTTTACGGGATCCTCCCACTGTTGCTTCTGGAATTCCTCAAGGATTTCATTCTTGGATTACACCTGGAACTGCTTCAAAAACTTCTTCCGGAATTTCTACAGGACTCCTCTAGGAATTCTGTGCAAGATTCCCCCTAAAGTTCCTTATTCAAACATTCTTTCTGGGATTCATCAAGGAAATCCTTTCGGGAATCCCCCAAGGACTTCCTCCAGGATACCTCCAGGAACTGTTTCCGGGATTGCTTTAAGAACTCCTGTTGGGGTTTCTGCGGGAATTCTTCCGGGAACTCCTTCCAAGATTCCAGCAGAATCCTCTCCACCGGGAACTTCTTCCGAGAATCTTTCAGTAACTGTTGCCTGGATTTCTCAAGCAAATTCTTCAGAGATTCCATTAGCAACTCCTTCCGAGGTTCCTCCAAAAGCTTATTCCGGGATTCTTCCAAAGGTTCTTTCCGCCCAAGCCACACACATGTCATATAAGAGTTACTTGAGCGCAAATTTTGGTTGAATAGAAGTTAATTTAACGTTATTCTAGCATTGTGTAAAAATTACGTTAAATTAACTGCATCAGGAATCCTTTCGGGATTCCACCGGGAACTCCTTCCACTATACTATACCTCCACGAACTCATTCCGGAATTCTTAAAGAAGCTAATTCCGGGATTTCTTCATAAATTTTTTCCAGGGTTCGTCTTTAGGAAATCTTTTCTGGACTCCATTAAGAGTTTCTTCTGGAATTTATCCGGAAGTTCGTTCTAAAATCCACCCAGATGTTCTTACTGGAAATGATCCAGGAGATTAGTATGGAAACTCCTTCAGCTGTATTTTAAGGAATTCCTTATGGAGTTATTAAATTCCTCCTATTCAAGGAGCCCCTTCTTTGAGGAATTCCTAGAGCTATTGCTTGCAAATTTCCTCCGGAGTTCCTTCTAGTTTTCCTCCAATAGTTGTAATCCGGAAATACTTCCGAGACTGCATCATAAACTCATTTCGAGTTTCCTTCGGGAATTCCTCCGTAAATTCCAAGATTCTTGCAAATACATTTTCTCCGGGAACTTCTGCCGAGAATGTTTCAGGAACTGCTTACTGGATTCCTCTAGGAATTTCTTCCGAGATTCCATTATCAACTCCTTTGGGATACCTGCAAGCACTGCTTCAGTGATTCTTTCAGAAGTTCTTTCCAGGATTGCATCAGAGATTCCTCCGTGATTCTACTGGAAACTTGTTCCATGATACTTCTGGGAACTGGTTCCGGCATTCTTTTAGAAATTACTTCTAAGAATCTTTCAGGAACTGCTGCCTGGATATCTTCCGAGATTCCATTAGCAGCTCCTCTCGGGATCTGTTCGGGATTCCTTCAAGTACTTCTTGAGGGATTCTTTCAGAAGTTCTTTCCAGGATCGTATCAGGGATCCTTCGGGATTCCACCAGGAACTCCTTCCGTGATACCACCGTGAACTCTTTCAGAAGCTGCTTCCGGAAATCCTTCAGAAACTTGTGCCTGGATTCTTCTAGGAAACCTTTTCTGGAATTCTTGAGGAATTCCTTTTAGAATTCCTCCGGAAGTTCATTCTGAAATTCTCCCGGATGTTCTTAATGAAAATCCTCCTGAGCTCCTTATGAAGTTCCTTGAGGAATTCCTAAAGCAGTTGCTTAAGAAGTCGCTCCAGCAGCTTTGTAAGGAATTCTGCCGCGAGTTCTTTATGGTATTACTCCAATAGTTGGAATCCGGAAATACTTCCAGGATTGCTACATAAACGCATTTCGGGATTCCTTGGAAAATTCCTCCGTAAAGAATTTCTAAGATTATTGCAAAATCCTCACCACCAGGAACTTCTTTCGTGAATATTTCAGAATCTGCTTCCTAGGTTCCCCTTGGAGTTTCTTCTGAGATTCTATTCATTGGCAACTTCTTACAGGTTTTCGTCAGGAAATTCTATCCGGGATTCCTATCGGACTACTCCATGCGAGGTTTCTTCAGGAGTTTATTTTAAGATTTCTTAAGGAATTCTTTCTGGGATTCATCTAGAGGATCTTTCCGGGAATCTTCCAAGAACTTCTTCTAGGATTCTTCAAAACTACCTCCGAGATCCCTCCAGGTCTCATTTCTGGTTTCCTGCGTGAATTCCTTCGGGAATTTCTTCCAAGATTGCTATGAGAACATCTCCAGGAACGTTTTTCTAAATTTTAATTTCTTTGTGGAACTACTTGCAGCATTCCTCCGGATCTTATTCCAGAAACTTCTTCCAAGATTCTTCCAGGAACAGCTGCCTTGGTTACTCTAAGAACTTCTTCCGAAATTCCTTCCGAGAATTCTCCGTGATTCCTTAAAAAACTTCACTCGGGATTCTTTCAGACGTTTTTTTTTCGGGATTGCATCAGTGGTCCTTCCAGAAATCCTCAGGAAACTCGTTTCGCGATACTTCCGGGAACTCGTTCCGGGATTCTATTAGAAGGTGCCTTCGGGATACCTTCATGAACTCCTGTTTTGGTTCCACTAGTAAATCTTTTCTGGATTATTTAGAAGTTAAGTAAAATTTTTAATCCTCGCACGTGTTCTTACTGGAAACCCTCCAGCAGTTTATTAAGGAACCCCTCCTGGTGTATTTTAAGGAATTCTTCCTGGAGTTATGATATTCCTTATGAAACTACTTTAGTCTAGGAGCTCCTCATGAAGTTCCTTGAGGAATTCCTAGAGCAATTTCATAAGAAAATTCGCCAGCAGCTTTTCAAGAAATGATCCCGGGAGTTCCAACTGGTTTTCCTGCAATGAATGGAATCGGGAAATACTTGCGGGATTGCTTCATAAACTAATATCGGAGTTCCTTTTGGAATTCCTTCGTAAATTCCTCTTTTCCGGCAACTTCTCCCGAAAGTTTTCAGGAACGGCTTCCAGGATTTCTCCATGAATTTCTTCCGAGATTCCATTTGCAACTCCTTCCGGGATTCCTTAAAGTACTTTTTCAGCGATTCTTTCAGAAGTTCATTCCGTAATTGCATCAGGGATACTTCCGGGAATCCACCGGGAACTTCTTCCACGATACTTTCGGGAACTCATTCCGGGATTCTTTTAGATGCTGCTTCCGGGATTCCTTCGGAAACTCCTGCCTGGATTCCTCTAGGAAATCTATTATGGATTTCTTCAGGAGTTCTTTCTGCAATTATTTCCGGAAGTTCATACTAGAAATCTCTCAGGTGTTCCTTTTGGAAATATTCCAGAAGTTTATTAAGAGTACCCTCCAGTATTTTAAGGAATACCTCCCGGAGTTACGAACTTCCTTATGTAACTATTCCAGGAGCTCCTCATGAAGTTCTTAGAGGAATTCCTAGAGCAATTGCTCCGGGATTCTATCAGAAGTTCTTTTCGGGATTGCATCAGGGACCCTTCCAGGCTTTCGTCGGGAATTCCTTCCAGGAATATTTCAAAAGCTGCCTCTGGGATTTCTTTGGGCACTCTTTCCAGAATTTCTCTAAAAGCCGTTACAGGATTATTCTAGGTGTTCCGACTGGAATTCCTTCTGATCTGTTCATTCTGGATTTCTCTCAGGTATTCCTAATGGATATGCTCCAGGAGATTATTAAGTAATTCCTCTTGGAGTTATGAAATTCCTTATAGAATGACTCTAGGAGTTCATTACCCAAGTAACACACATGTTATATAAAAGTTACGACAGCGCAAGTTTTGGTTGTATAGAAGTTTATTTTACGTTATTTCAACACAATGTTAGAATTACGTAAAATAAACTTCTATACAACCAAAACTTGCGCTGTCGTAACTCTATTATAACATGTGTGTTGCTTGGGTATGAAGTTGCTGCAGTAATTCCTCCAACAATTGCTCATAGAATTACTCCAGAAGCTTTTCAATTAATTCCTACGGAGTTCCTTTTTGTTTCTTGCAATACATAGTTCCTTCCATGACTTCATTTTGCCAGAAATTTATTCCGGAAATACTGAAAAACTTCCGAAGCCATTTAGAAAGAAACTATTAGAATAACATCAGAAGAAATTCCTGGATAATTGCCGGAGTTCCTGGAGAAATCCTGCCAGCAACTCCTTAAAGTTACATAAGAAACCGCAGTAGTAATCCTAAAAAGAGTTTCTGGAGAAGTCTCTGATTAAACTTCTGTAAAAAAAAGCCTAAGGAAGAATCTCAGATAGACGGAGCTCCCTGAGGAATCACATAAAATAAAGACTTAGGTTTATCGTGGAATAAATTTCTAAGGGTAATTCCAGAAAGAAGTCCTGGAGAAATCTCGGAATTTCTAGAGGAATCTAAGCAAATACTATAGCAATTCCAGAAGGTGTTCCTTGAGAAATCCGGGAAGAATCTTTTAAAAACTTCCTGGAGTAATCCTGACAAGAGTTGGAGGAATCCCAGATGAAACCAGTTTAGAAACATAAAAAAAAAACTTCTGGAAGATTCCCAGATGAAACTTCTAAAAGAATCCTGAATTAACCCCCGGATTAATCCTACAGAAACTCCCTGTGAACTTCAGAAGAAACTCCTGGAGGAGTAACCACGTTCACGAGTTCTTGGAGGAATCCAAAAGGAACTCCTGTGTTGCGAACATTAGAAGCGACACAAACATTTTTACCCGGGCACTGCCGACGCTCGTCGTCGACCCAACCGTCGCGACCACGCGAACGGGTTGCCTTGGCAACTAACAAACCGCATCGCAGCAAGCGAGGTTCAAATTTGAATTTTTCAGGACAGGAGTGAAAATTTTCTCGTACGGACAGGACGCACATTGTCGATGATTAGAATAACGAAATTGAATTGTAAAGACATTTTCTGTTACTAGGCTATTATTAAATTAAATTAGTTTAAATTCCAAACGCGTGATTTGTAAAACTCTGAAAATGGCTTTGGTGACGGGAGAGTAAGTTTCGGTACGGTCGTTTGTCGGAACGTGGGTTTGTCTTCTATGCGCGACTGTGGTGTTACGCGGTTAGGTACCCGAGAGAAGCTGGAACTGGTGCTTTCCCCCCAACAACCGTCCCGCAGGTGAGCCCTCTGACGGTTTTCGATTGCCAGCGAACCTACTGGAACATCCTGAAAGCTAGTCATAAATTAGCACGATTTTTTCCTAATTCCAAATCGTAAATAACAATGCTACGAAAGGGTCAACGAATTCGAAAAAAAAAACTTAGCAACCGCGGCTTACTGTGCTTCATTGCATTGGTATCTTGGTTGTTCGCTGATCGCGGTTGCTTTGATGAAATAAATGTTATTAATAGTCATCGTACCATAATTGTTTACTAGAGCTATTATCTTTAAATTCTTTTTGACAGCATCGCGTTTGTCAACCCGTTTTCACTCAGATGGAGTTTTGTACACTCAATTCGATGTAATCTGATTCATTTACCATAACCCCTTCAGGCTCATCCCACAGTTCAGCGCCCGAATCGCCAATTTTATACAGTTCTTTGTTCGGACCAAACGTCATCCTTTATGCAATATTTGCAGATTATCAATCATCGTATCCACTTTCTGTCCCGCGTGCCGTGCTCTCGTATGATGAATAGTGCTGTCTAATTCTCATTCATTTCCACCCCTGCCTGCGATCGATCGATATTTCTCTGACCATTTTGGAGACACATTGTGAAAGGGTTGCGTTGCACACGTCCTGGCGGGTGCAAAATTTGTGTTTCACAATAAATAATCTATCATTTATTCGAGGTCCGTTTTTTTTCCTTTGTTAGCTTACTCCCACCCTCAAGACAGCTGACACTGCTGCTGCAGCGGAATCCATTTACAATATGAAACGTACGTAATGAGATTATATGTTGATGTATGGGGAAGAGTGGCGTTTGCAGACACGTCCCAGAGCAAAGAGTAGTAGCAGCATTCGACGGGACGCGTTCGTCGAGTCATGGTTGCTACTGGGTGATCCCAGCCCTGCGCGAGGAAGTAGGAGTGGGGAAAATATTTTCAAAAGCGTTATGGGCCCAGATACGACGGACGGGTAACTCTGGTTGAGCTTATCTAATGGAATTTAGGACACGTTATCGGGCGGGATTAGGTTGCGCAAAAAACATGGAAGCGAGAATCATAAATCTCAGTTAAACAATTTCGAGATTCGGGCAATTGCCATGCCGGGATGAAGTGGACGAGATTTGCTAAATTTTGATTTATTGAATCCGGTTTCTGTCAAGTTCATTGGTTTCCTTGGATGAGACTAGCTTGGATTCGGTTCCAAACTATTTCCGTCCTCATTAAAATAATGCATCAAAGCAAGCCTAACAACGATTCCCTTGTGTTTCCAACATGATTGCAAACGGGCGTCCAAGGGTAAATCAAAGCAAACAAATCTCTAATGAGCACATCAAGCGGAGGAGTGAAGGTGGTAAAATGCGCTCTGAAGATAAATGATTTGTCCATTGCTGTTCTAAATGGAAATATGTAGTTGATTTATGCCCTAGTTGGACTGTTCATTACCGGTCAAACAGTAGGGGAGACTTCACTTCATATTGAATAGATTCAGGTCTGATTCACTTCACTCAAGTGATTGAGGTCTGAGTCATTTTAATCTAAAAGATTGAGACCTGATTCACTTGATGTGCAAGTGATTGAGGTCTGATTCACTTCATATTCAAGAGGTTTAGGTCTGATTCACTTTATGTTCTAGTGATTCAGGTCTGTGTAATTTTAATCCAAGTGATTCAGGTCTGACTCACTTCATAATCAAGTGATTCAGGTTGGATTCACTTCATGTTCAAGTGATTCAGGTTCACTCACTGATTCACTTGATATTCAAGTGATTCAGGTTCCATACACTTCATATTCAAGTGATTCAGGTCTAATTCAGTTGATATTCAAGTGATTCAGGCATGATTCACTTGGTATTCAAGTGATTCTGATACTTGTCATTTCAATCCTAGTGATTCAGGTCTGACTCACTTGATATTCAAGTGATTCAGTTGATATTCAAATAGTTCAGGTCTGATTTACATCATGTTCAAGTGATTCAGGACTGATTCACTCGATATTTAAGAGATTCAGGTCAGATTCACTTGATATTCAAGTAATTCAGCTCTGATTCACTTCATGCCCAAGTGATTCAAAACTGATTCACTTGATATTCAAGTGATTCAGGTCTGATTCACTTGATATTCAAGTGATTCTGGTCTGATTCACTTGATATTCAAGTGATTCAGGTTCCATTCACTTCATATTCAAGTGATTCAGGTCTGATTCACTTCATGTTCAAGTGATTCAGGTCTGATTCACTTGATATTCAAGTAATTCAGCTCTGATTCACTTCATGCCCAAGTGATTCAAAACTGATTCACTTGATATTCAAGTGATTCAGGTCTGATTCACTTGATATTCAAGTGATTCTGGTCTGATTCACTTGATATTCAAGTGATTCAGGTTCCATTCACTTCATATTCAAGTGATTCAGGTCTGATTCACTTCATGTTCAAGTGATTCAGGTTCCATTCACTTCATATTTAAGTGATTCAGTGTGATTCATTTCATGTTCTAATAATTCAGGTCTGATTCACTTCAGGTTCAAGTGATTCAGGTCTGATTCACTTGATATTCAAGTGATTCAGGTCTGATTCACTTGATATTCAAGTGATTGAGGTTCCATTCACTTCATATTCAAGTGATTCAGGTCTGATTCACTTCATGTTCAAGTGATTCAGGTTCCATTCACTTCATATTTAAGTGATTCAGTCTGATTCATTTCATGTTCTAATAATTCAGGTCTGATTCACTTCATGTTCAAGTGATTCAGGTCTGATTCACTTCATGTTCAAGTGATTCAGGTTCCATTCACTTCATATTTAAGTGATTCAGTGTGATTCATTTCATGTTCTAATAATTCAGGTCTGATTCACTTCATGTTCAAGTGATTCAGGTCTGATTCACTTGATATTCAAGTGATTCAGGTCTGATTCACTTGATATTCAAGTGATTGAGGTTCCATTCACTTCATATTCAAGTGATTCAGGTCTGATTCACTTCATGTTCAAGTGATTCAGGTTCCATTCACTTCATATTTAAGTGATTCAGTCTGATTCATTTCATGTTCTAATAATTCAGGTCTGATTCACTTCATCTTCAAGTGATTCAGGTCTGATTCACTTCATGTACAAGTGATTCAGGTCTGATTCACTTCATGTTCAAGTGATTCAGGTTCCATTCACTTCATATTTAAGTGATTCAGTCTGATTCATTTCATGTTCTAATAATTCAGGTCTGAATCACTTCATGTTCAAGTGATTCAGGCCTGATTCACTTGATATGCAAGTAATTCAGCTCCAGTTCACATTATGTTCAAGTGATTTAGGTCTGATTCACTCGATATTTAAGAGATTCAGATCAGATTCACTTGATATTCAAGTAATTCAGCTCTGGTTCACTTCATGTCCAAGTGATTCAGAACTGATTCACTAGATATTCAAGTGATTCAGGTCTGATTCACTTGATATTCAAGTGATTTAGAACTGATTCACTTGATATTCAAGTGATTCAGGTCTGATTCACTTCATATTCAAGTGATTCAGGTGTGATTCAGTTGATATTCAAGTGATTCAGGTCTGATTCACTTGATATGCAAGTAATTCAGCTCCAGTTCACTTTACGTTCAAGTGATTTAGGGCTGATTCACTAATATTCAAGTGATTCAGGTCAGATTCACTTCAAAATCTGCTTATCATTGGCAAATGCTCATTTTTCCATGCTCACTAGCGTCGCCTAGTGGCAGAATTGCGACGGATTCCAAGTTATTGCTGATTTTGGTCAGATTTCAGTAAAATATCACCGAACGCGACTAGATGTGAAAATCAATGGTACTTTTCGTACCGATTCCCCATTATTTTCGCAACCTTTGTCCTGTTAGTCAGAGTCGTCACCGTGAACTACCGTCATAATCAGCCAGAATAAGAATAAATACAAATAGGAATTCTGCTGACACGTGTGTACCGAATAAACGAACGCTCGCTCGGTCATATCATTAACACGCAGCATCGCCTGCTCCGTCCGAAACGAAGGTGGAATGATTGCTTCCCCATTAACGGTCCTTTCCCGTGGCAACGAAGACGGATTGTTGGAAGCGAAACGTCGTCGTCTTTATGGTTTCTGTTGAATATTCCGAGTTTTCCCCCCATTCCATCCAAGTAGTCATAAATTTCGACACTGGGCTAGGGTTGCCCCAAAACAGCCATTACCGAATCGCGCCCATCACAGCAGTCCGCGAATCGCGCGTTCGAGTAACCCTGACGACGACCCCTCGGTGTCTGCTGTGCCCTCCTAAGAGCGATAATAAAGGAGTAGTATGATTTGAATGTCTAGCGTGCGTTTCCATGGCAAAACGATATGCTTCTTCTTCTTCTTTCATATTTCGGTGGGAGGTTTGCTCAAATACACACAATGACCTCACACCTTCCGCACTATAATTTCCTCAATATAACATATTACGACGAAGCGAGGACGACGCGTCGTTGCTGGATACGTAAAACGCAAATGCTGCACCATTATTTGATCCTGTATGGGGTGTTTGTTGATTCTTCCGGCATGCAAAGGATCAGGGAGAATTTCACTGGAGTGGGGATATGTCTGTTTACTTTCTTAGTTATATATTAACGCTGTAGTTTCGAGATAGATTTGGTTTCTTCGTGAGAATAGAAGTGCATAGAAATACTTCATTACTCGTTTTAATTATAGCCATAGAGTTTATATTACAAACACAAAAAAAAAGTTTTTATTGGTTTGTAATTGTTCAATGAAACAAAAAAGCCTAAAAAATCTTTGTACATGCGTAATAGTCGTAATAGCTAGAAATAAAAACATATCGTAGAAAAACAAAACACAAAAATTCTCAAAGTGTATTCCATTTTATAGTAGGATTTGGTTTGAGAAGGTTAAAAACAATCAAAATGTAAATGAAACACTTTATCCCAGTGTATGTTTAACGTATTTTTCGTTACCATATGAACGCATCTTATAATTTCAGCCTGCTTTGATTTTCCCTCACTTTGAGTTATCTTCCACTACACAAAAACGTGAATTCATCATTGCATCCCCAGCTATAGTTATTTCCATGGCAAGGAAAACTTTATTCAACTCATAAATTCAACATAGCAAGCGAGCGATGAATGTCGTTTCCTTCATACTCTCATCTCATCATACCCGGTGTAGAGAACAATATCCTCCCGGAGATGCGCGGCGCATGCGCCAGTTCAAATTTAATGTATGAAATAAAATATAATGTATGGAAAATGTATGCGCTGAATATATAATGTCTGCACACAGAGACCGAGAGATCGGGTGGGAATGGGTTTAGCAAAAAGAACGGTACAGTCGTTCTTTTGTTATGCGATTGTCTTTGATTTTTTTCTGTTCTACTAAATTGAACAGTACAAGTTCCATATCTACAACTAATAAGCAAGAGTAAAACAATCAATAGTCAATCAAGTATTGTTCCGTTTTAGCCGGGCCTAGTGGTCTGTGGCTAACACGTCTGATTCGTATGCAGAAGGTCCTGGGTTCAATCTCTGGCCGTCCCTTTTCTGCTACATTGTATCTTTCTATATACTTTCTCTTTCCTTTCTACATATACGACTTGTGTATATTCATATGTTCATAGCCATCGCTAAAATCAGAAACGGTTGCCTTCCTTCAGAGCACAGAAACGGTTGCCGTTTCTCTTCCTTCACATCACAGTGTCAATCTATCAGATAAACGCCTACGGGTTATGCAATCAAGAGAACTTTGTCGCGTTAGCTTCATAGTATTAATCACCTTACGGCTGGCATCCACGCACCAATGTGTGAACCCTCTGCCATCCATATCCCACCAACACTCCGACATTCACATGAATTTTTTCAGACGCAGAGGTATATTCGGTCTGCTGTGGATACAAACGCGTGCAATAATCACCTTCTTCCTCTTCCCCACATTAACCTGCAACATCGCTCACACACTGAAGATGCCTGCGAGTCTTTGGCAGATATCTCATTGGTTCAGTTCAGTTCATTGGCTCAGTCTCGTGTAAGTGTAGCTGATTTGTCGATACTGGAGTAGCATCTAACATACGTCAAAGAACTGTCAGTTGCTGCAGAATGCAAAATTGTTGCACTTACCGGACTTGCAGTTAAAAAGCATTTAGAGCATTCTTTATTACACCAACAAACCTAACCTCAAAATGACTGACAATTCTCAGGTCATTTTGACAGATGTAAAATAAGCATAAAAAGGACGGCAACAAGATCGATAAAGTAGAATATGTGATCCGTCTTTTTTGTGCATGTGTGTGGTCTGTCAAAATCACCTGAAAAGTGTCAAACAGTTTTATGGCTAGCTTTGTTGGTGTAATGAAGAATAGTTATAGCGTTTGCTCCGAGCAAACGCCTACTGTACAGATGATATTCATCTGTATTGACAACTCGTTTTGGAACATATCGCTCATAAAACCGCACATTTTGAGACCCCACTGTGTACGTATCCTTCGCTTTCGTTCTTCCCGGGGTGGTGGTCTCGTTTCACGGGATGCTGTTGTGGGGATAAGGACGAAAACGGAGACGACGACGGCGGTTGTTGTTGGTTTTCCATGCAAGCAGTTAGCGGAAATGCTAGGTGTGTATGGGGTGGTGGTGGTGTGGTGCGGTATAAAAAGGATCATAAAATAAATTACACATGAAGAGCGTTTCGCTGGTACAGAGCAGGATGATTAGTTAGTGTGAACCCTCTTCGTTGTTGTGGCACTATGGTATCGTAGTAAGCGTTTCGCGTTTATCTAGAATTGTCAAACTGATTGCAATTTACAGAATCCTTTACCAATCCTTCGTATCGATTAAGAGGAAACGGATGAATATATAAAATCATTGTAAACTACGTATACGAAAAATGGACACTTGTGTCTAGATATTTGATTTTCGAATGTAGCTGTGTTTACAGAAAATGAACATGTTTCCATGGCCGTCTTAATAACACGGCTCCCACGTAGCTGACATCCCTACCCCCACCCAATTGGATTGCCTGCAGCCAACATCATTCGGGTTCCCCCATATCCCCCATATCCCGGGATGGAACACAAAAAAAAGAAATCTCCAAAGAAAATGTTAAACGTGGCTCTCCAGAACTCGTAGAATTTTTAATAAAACAACACTTTATCTTTTCCATTTGGAAGAACTACTCTTTATCTTTTAATTTTCAACTTTGACAACTTTGCAAAATCAGATATAAATAATGTAAAAAACGTTACTTTTACAACCAACTAGTACTTGCGTACTAGCTAATTAAACATTCACGTCGGGGAACCCAAGGATGAGCGTTATTTCATGTATTGCATTCAGAATCAATACAGGACGAGAAAAAAAGGTGGCCAGCTTTTGTGAATAGGGATCTGTATTGCATTATCTCACAGGGAACTGGGATTCATAAAAATAGTTGCCCAGTAATCTCCATTGTCATTTGTCTCTTTGCACTATCAATGATTTGCCTCAAACTGTCTGCCGCTTTCAACTACTGAGCATTTACCTAAAACAGAAAGATATAGAATGAATATCAAATTATGAAACAATTATTCCGTTTTCCAACAGCAAATCATAGACAAGGATGAAATTTTTGACGTTGTATTATCGACAATGAATAGATTCATTTTCACAACGCTTACTATGATCTAAATCTAAAAACTATGGTGTCGGCAAGAATTGTCACAAAGGGGTGATTCAAAGGTGGCATACTAGCGTAAAAAGTTGGATACAATGCATTTTGGGATCCCTAAAAATTGATACAAAATGATGAAATCGAAAACATGACACGGCTCCGCTCAAAAGTCAAACGAATGAACGTGTGCGTTGGTTCATTACGTTTTGCACAGTGACGTCAGAAATGAACGTTAAGTTCATTCTCGTTCTTCCTACCCCTTCCCTTTATAGGAGTTTCAACTGGATAGCCCTCAAAAGTTCCACTGAGAATTCCATCCAAGTCTGACCGGTATCAGGATTCTGAGATTAAAACATTGTAAAATTTGCATGCTCGCTAGCGATGCATAATAGCAGAATTTCTAACCAAGTATTCCATCGTATATATGATGTATCTATTCAGATATTTTTTGTTTTTTTTTACACGGTCCGCGATTTTCAACGGAAAAATTTTCTTTGACGAAATATTTTGCAATATTTCAATACCAACCTAAAATTTTACCAGAAAATAATGCATTTAGTACACTTATACAGTTTACCAAAAAGTTCAATGGTTTTGAGACATCTTTCAGCTGATCTTGGTTACACAGTTCACATTTTACAGTGTTCTAACTGACGCCGTCAAGAGGGTTTCATCACAGCTCCACGATTCCGGGGTGCATCTGTAAATTTAAAGAAAGTTAAAATCATGAATCTCTTTTTTGAACGCAAGAGTGATGCATATGATAATTCCCTTAACCTGAAAAACGCTATCAAGAACGATACACTTCCTGGAATTATCAATCTCCCGGAAAGCGATTTCGTTATCCTAACAAAGAAGCAGAAGTTTCTTCTGGAACACCATAGGGAAAACTCATTTTTTTCTATACAATGGATTGGAACTTTTGCAGAGCTTCTTTTAGCACAGGTATCTGTGCTTTTAGGCTTCCCCAAAGAGTTCCTTCTGGGATTCCTCTAGCATATCTCGTATCATTCTGTTTGATTATCTCTTGAAATTCGAAGAGAATTTTTCGAAGAAAGAGTTCTCTTTAGGAGTTCTTTCTCGGATTAACCCAGATATCCATTTTAAAATTTCTTTTAGAGTTGTTTCGGGGATTCCTTCAGGGATTCCACCAGGAATCGAAATGCATTGAGAAATACATTCAAGTTTTTAACCAAGACATCCTATTGAAATTTTTTCATGAATTGCTTCTAAGATTCGCCAAGATGTTCCTTCCGAAATTTCTACATTTCTATTTATATCTTTTTATTTGTGATTTTTAACTAATGCTGATTGTTCACGCAAAATTTCTACAAGAGTTCCTCTGATTCTTTCAAAGTTTTCTCGAGGATTTCATGGAGGGTTTTTTTCCAGAAATTTTCTAATAGCTTCTTCTGGTATTCTTTGTAGGAGTTATTTTCGGTACGCTGGATCTCTTGATTCGTCATTGAAATTTGACTAGGATTGCTTACTGCGTTTTCTGCAAGAGTTTCTTCTGCGAATCCTCTTCTGGAAATCCTCGAAAAGTTTATTCAAAGGAGCTCCTTCTACAAATTATTCAGCAGTTGCTTCTGAATACTACCCAGACGTTTCTACTGGGAGCCCCCCTGATGTTCGTTATATAAATCTTCCAGGAGTTATTTCAGGAAATCCTCTAGAAGTAACTTCTGAAAATACTCCAGGAGAATAATTCCTAGTCGGAGTTCTTCAGAATTTCCTTCTAGGAATCCTGCGAGAGTACTTAAAAGAATCCTTTAACAATTCCTGGTGTGAATCCTTCAGGATTTATACAGTAATCCTTTGAGAGTTTGGTCTAAAAATCCAAGACTAAACTCCTGTTCCATAAAAGAACTAAATTCTAACAAACTTAACTACTATATTACCGGAAGGGGCTTCTGATAGGTTTCATGAAGAAATTCTCAGAAGAAATTCATCGAGGATTCTGGACAAACTCACAGAAGGCTTACAAGGTGAAAACTATAGTACAAATAATCTTAGGCCGTTACAAATATTTATTTCACTTTTGTCCTACCACTTTTTGGCTGGTCGAGTGGGGGGGGATAAAAATAATAAAGCATTTAATCTGAAAAGTATTAAAAACTCATCAGATTTGTTAAAGATTGACAAAGACCAAAATCCAGATGCAAAATCCAGCCAAAAATTTTAAAAGGGGGGATGGGAGGTGGTGTGGGTTTACAAAAAGTCAAAATTAAATTTGTATCATCCTTATACATATGACATGTGTGTTGCTTGGGTAGAGAGGTTTCGTCCAGAATTTCTTCAGGAACTGTTTCAGGGATTTATCCAGAGATTCCATCACGAATTTCTAAAAAAAACTTCTGAGATTGGTTCGATAGTTCCAGGATTCCTTGAGGAATTCCCACCAGATTATCTTCAAGAACTCGTTCAGATATTCCATTGGATATTATTTCTGAGTTTCTTTCAGGAATTCCTCTCAAGATTCATCCAGGAATTCATTTTGAGATTTCTTCAGGAATTCTTTCCGAAATTCTGTCGGGAATTTCTTCTGAGTTTCTCCCAGGAATTCTTCCTGAGATTCCTCCAAAAAGCCCTCACATGAAGAAACTCTTGATGGACTCCTAGAAAGAACTTTTGGAGAAATACCATAAAAGTATCCCAGAAGAAACTCCTGATAAATTTCAGAAAAAAAGCCCGGAAGAATCCAAGAAGGAAGTCCGAGAGGAACATTCTGAAACATCTGGAGGAATCCCAGATAGAGCTCCCGGAGTGTTATCAGCATTTGTAATCCTCGGATGGACGAATCCTGGGAAGAACTCCTAGAAGAATCAAAGAAGGAACTCAATGAGGAATCCCAGAAAACACTTCTAATGGAATTGTTGGAGAAAGTTTTAGAGGAACCTTGGAAGAAACCCCAGGAAACGCCTCGTTAATGGTTTCTGGAGAATTTCGGGGATTCCTGGAGGCACCCAGAAGAAATTCCTAGATAAATCGTAGAAGGAATCTCTGAATGAATTCTGAACAAACACCTGCAAAAAATCTCAGAAACAGCTGCTTGAGGAAACTTAGAAGAAACTCCTGAGGTAGCTTGTTTTAAATTTCTAGAGAAAACACGGAAGCAATATCAGGAGCCATCACGGAATGTATTCATGGAGCAGTTGTCACAAAAATAAAAGAAGTTAATTATTACAAAGGATCAACATCACGACATATAGAACCTTATAAATGCACAAATAAGAGACATAAGAAGTTGACGCAGCACAACACATAACATAAATGTGCCCTGTTATCCAGATGGATAACATCTTCCGATCACAGGATGACGAGGTTTCATGTATTGGTTTGCGTCCATCAGTCATCCTGGAATTGTATATTAGTTGCCATTTTGCCTTTTAGTTCACAGCATTTGTTGCTGTGTTCATACACTGAAAGGAGCTTTGCAGTAATGACAAGCACAAAAATGTTTTTAAATTTACCATGGCAAAACATGATCATCGACCCACCAACGCTTCTTGTGTGCGTTTTGTTTCTTCTCACATCAACCGGTTCGATAGCTGAGTGGTAGCGTGCGAGCCTGGTGATGTCAAGATTCTTGGTTCGAATCCGGTTACCAACAGAAACTTTTTTTAATTGAAAATCGAGTCCATGGTAAAATTGAAAACATAATTCTGTTGAATTAAAACGAAACTCAGTCTGCACAAATTTAGTGGCGTTGTGCATTTAAATTGACCCTCAGAATAGTAATTTTCACCGCAAGCCGCCGTTCAGTGTAGCTTGGTTTTGTCTAGGAAAACTAATCCTAATCGGGCATCCCGTTTCGGGTTTTATCTCTAGAGTTCTGTGACTTGAAGTCTGTGCCAGGGAAAGGCTTACGTCTCAAGTACTTAATTGCGGCCCGAAATGGCCTGAATGTTGGCAATCGAAATAGGATTGCACTTCATGGGCCTCTATTCTGCCAGAACCCTATAAATGTGCATTAATATTAGGCGAATATTTACAAGTCAAATTGAAACATATAACCCAAAGAACTCACGAATGTTAGAACACATTAAACAATTATTTTATCTTATTATTGTAACAAATATTTATACCCGTAACACAGTCGCATTAAATCCTGGAAGAATTTCAAAACTTATGGAGAAATCCCAGCAACAATTCTTGGTCCAGGATTCCTTCAGAAGTTCCTATTAGGTCTACTCAGGGAGTTCCTTCTCAGATTCTTTCTGGAGTTTGATACGGGTTTTCTCCAGAAGTACTCTCTGTGATTCTTCAAGGAGTTATAGAAATCTTGATCTTGTTAGATTCAGAAAGGGATTCCTTCTGAGCTTTTTTTTTAAATTAATTCAGGAATCCCTTTGTTCAGAGAAAACTTTTACAATTTCCCTATAAATTTCTTCAGAAAGTCTTCCACGAAATCTTTGCAGGTATTCCTTCCGAGATTCCTCAATTTAAAGATTCCACCTTGACTTGACTTCATCCTACGAAAAATAAAGGATTAAACAGCTGTTTTTCGAATGAGTGTACCTCGATTTAGTGGGCATTTCAGTTTTTGAAATGTCTATAAAATCGAATTTTACATAAAATCAAAGCAATTTTTTTTAATTTTATTTTTATTTAAATTGTATACCAAAATGAACCAAAACATATAAAAACTTAAAAACATTTCAGAGATTGTTTGAGAAGTTCGCCCAGGGAGAAATTCCTCTAGATATTAATACAGAAATTTCTCTAGGCATTCGTTTGGAGAATCTATTGGAGATTCCTTTAGAAAATCTTCCAAAAAAAATCTTAAGAAATTCTGCTAAAACATCTTTAAAAAAAAATCTTTTGGAAATTTGTTCGAGTATTGGCCAAAAATTCCTTTACGGGTTGTTTCAAAAAATCCCCCATGGATTCATTCGGATATTTTCTTTAGGGGTTTGCTTAGAAATTCTTCCTGTTCTTCAAATTTCACAAAGAATTCTTTCAATGCATCTTGCAAGATTTACTTCTGAAATTCCTCCATTTTTATCCAAAAAAAATATCTACGCATTTGAGCAGAAATTCCTTGAGCAGAAATTAGGGATTCTTTCAAAAATTCGTTCAGAGATTCCTTTAGAAGTTTCTTTAGACATTTACTCAAAAATTTCTCCAGAGATTTCTTTAATAAAACTTTCAGCGATATCTTTAGAAACTATTCCAGAGTTTTTCAAAAAATATTTCAAAAGTTTGTACTGGAGTTACTTAGGAAATTCTTAACAGGATTTCACCGGAAATTTCCACAGCATTTTTCAAATTCTCCACAAATTCTACTAAGGCTTTCTCCAGAAGGTTCACAAAGAGTTGTATAAGAAAGTTTGAATGAATTTCTGCAGAAATTCTTCTAGGGATGTCTTTGAATCATCCTTCAGCGATTTACCCTAGTTTTTGGGAATTATCTAGATTTTTTTCTAAAAAAATCCTTCGGAAATTCCTTTAAACATTATTTCAAACGATCTGCCAGCTATTCATTCCAAAACTTTCTCCGGAGTTTGCTTTAGAAATAGATCCAGAGATTTTTATTGAAAATCTGGATTTGTGTCAGAAAATCTTTTCCAGGGATTATTTATAAAAATGCGCGAGGTGCATTCGGGAATTTTCTGCAGGAATTCTTATGAAAACTTCTCTAGGGGTTTCTTAACAATTTTTTGATGTATTCTTTTAGAAAATACCATGGCTTTTATTATAAATTCGAATAATTATTTCATCAGAAATATCCCTGGATTTTCCACCAGAGATTTCTTTACAAATTTCTCCAAGCATTACTTTGAAAACATTTTCACAGATATTTCGATAGTTCTTCCATAGTCCCTTGCTGAAATCCATCCGAGGATTCATTAAAAAAATCTTTCACGAGTTCCTGAAAAAAATCTCCCGGGGATTCTTAAAAAAATTCTCTACGAGTTTCTTCAGATTTTTTCATAGAGATGCCTTCAGAAATTTTAGGAAGCATTCATCTAGCAAATCTTCTATGAACTTTCTCGAAAATACTTCATGTATTTCTTTTTAGAAAATGATTCATGGATATATTAAGAATTTGGAAATTCAGAACTCCTTCACAATTTTTTAAGAAGCTTTCCAAAGAACTTTCTCCGAGGATTGCTTTAGAAATTCTTCAAGAGATTATAATGGAAAATCCCAAAATTTCTTCACATTTGTTTAGTTATTTCTTCAAGACATTTCTCTTCCAGAAATTTCTCCAAGAATTTCTCAGGAAGGTCTTAGAAAATCTTCCAAGGATTCCTTCAGATTTTTTTCTACAGATTATTTCAGAGATTCTTGTAAAGATTCTTACGGAAAGGCTGGAAGACAATCTTGCAGAGATTTCTGTAGAAGTTCACACAGAGATTTCATTGGAAATTTTGCAAGGTATTCTATGTATTTTCTCAGAAATTCCTCCAGGATTCCTCTAGGAATTCATAGAAAAATGATTTTGATTTTTGCTAGGGGATTTTCCCAGGATTTTTTTTTCATAAGATATCTCAATATTTTTTGTTAGGTATTCCACCTAACATTTTTGTTTGTTTTCAGATATTCCTTCAAGTATTCCTTCACGGATTTATTCAAAAAAAAAAATCCGTCTATGGATTCTTAAAATATTCCTGTTTTTTTCAGAAATTCCTTCAAGATAGAATTTTCTTCAGATTTTCTTTAAATTCCTCCTGAAATTTCTTAGGCGATACTTTCGGAAACATCTTTAGAGACTTCTTCAATATACCTAGATGTTTCCTGGATTCTCTTTGAAGTTGTTCCTGCAGTTCCTTCAGTAATCGCTCAAGCGATTCCTCCAGATATTTCTCCAGTAATTCAAACATGAGAATATACTAGCGAAATGACGCTGAAATCGGGTTACCATGGTTAATTAATTCTAATTCTACCATGACAGTACTGTAAATTATTTATCACACATCTTGTCAGAAATTTGCCGTAGCATTCGAATGACTTTTTATAAAATTTGCCACTCATTTTGGAATTCAATCTACCAACAATATCAGGAATCAGTTTTCGGTGAGGAAGCCATAAGAAATCTTGAAAGAAGTTTGTTAGAAAGCTTTGAGGAAAAGTCTGGCGAATGCGCAGTTTGCACACAGCCAATAAAAATGTTGTCATTGCTAAGGGATCTGTAAAAAATATCGCCAGAGAATCACCCCATACACGGAGAAAAGAAAGTACCCAAATATAGGTATTTTTCACCCAACTCCCGAGTTCCGTGCGGGAAGCCATATTTGAATATATAGCATAGTACCTACATTTGAGTTCACTGCATTCAACTGTTCAAGTGGGTAAATTTTAACTTAAAAATGGGTTTGGAAAAAACTTTAAAATACGTTTATTTAAGCAAGCGCCGAACTTTTTGTTGGACAATTTTAATTTAAGTTCCCGTTCAACAACTGAAATGATGAGTAAAATTTACTTAGTAGTCAGTTCAAAATTTACTTACTTCTTCAGTTCGACTGCGTTTACTCAATTTTATGTTCAAAACTACTTATTTTTGAGTTTCTCGTTTTCTCCGTGTATACTCCGTTTATCGTGATCATCGACAAAGCGAGAGATATATATATAAAAAATGAAGCCAGAGAGGAAAGTAGAAGATTAAGGTAAATATATAAAACTGAGGTATGATTTGGCGCTATTACACTCAGCGAAAAAAACTAGCGAAATTCATCGAAATACCGTTTCATAAGTTGGGCCTTATGGAAATCTTAAGGTTATTTGGCTGAGTGTATGAGTGCTCCACAAAACAAACAAGTGCTCCGCGTGTCAGAAGGTTGAAAACCCCTGCATTATAAGTCATCATAACACACACTGGCAGTTTTAAACTGATTGGATAATAAAAATTTTACCATAAAAAATGTACATAAAATCGAGGGTCCACTAAATCGAGGTATACCTGTAATCAGTTTCGTACCTTTCAATTCCGTCCTATTTTGCTTATCCTTTAACATATACGCGTATTACGACTACCACTTGTAATCTTCCTCAGTGTCAGTTATCCACTATTTGATTTGTTATTTATTTTTGTATTTTTTTTTGGGAGTGAGCACGCGTAAAAGCAAAAGGAACGGAATCATTCAGTGCCGTAATCGCTTGTTTTTGAATCGAATGAATTCGGGAGCGTGGAACTCATACCATTTCAATGATACAGATTACTATTAAATTTATTTCAGTGTAGGATCATATATGCTTAAACTTATATTCGTATCTAGAAATCCATTTTGAAATAATTTTTATTTCTTTTGCAGATTACATATCACAAACTATACAATGATCCATGAGAGATAAAACCAAACGCAGATAACACATCTCCAAACAGCAATCCCATAGCATACAATATTGTCTGGTAAGTTGCCATTGCTCACCTCACTAATCGAACTCTTATTTTAGGCTCATTTCGATGTTTGGAGCGATGCCAGCTGGAGATGTTTCATTTCGCCCAAACCATCCATCCCATCCAACTAACTAATGATGGAGATATTGAAACATGTCTTATAAACCACTGATAAAAGGTAAATCAAAAATAGATTTCAGTTGTTTGCTTCTTCATTTGGAGAGCTGTCCTGTGTCTGTGCGGGAAGTTTTGGCAACGAAACAACTGGTCGTCGCAGACGCGAGCAATCGTAATAAAAACGCAGTTAAAAATAAGTAGATAAAGTGTGGATCGTCATTGACTCGAAAACAACCTCCGAAACGAACTGTTATAAATTAATTACCCATATAAAGCATAACAAGCATGACATGCTTGAGGGCGAAACAGGCTTCGAATAAATTGCTTCGGCATGGTCTTTGGCGCGCGGCCCAACTCTATTTACTGCTTTTCTTTTGAGAAATAATACACCTGATGAACAAAGTTGGCTCTGACTTTTATTTTAATATGTACGTTTAGACCACAGTTCGTCTTTCACTGGGAAAGTAGTCGAATGTTATTCAGATAAAAATATTTCATATATGCGTCGCAAAGTCCCTCTAGTTAATGACACGTTCTAAATTTCCACCTTCTCATTTGATAATCATTTAATAAGTTGTAATTAAATTTAAATGGGACTCTACCTTTCTGCGTCTAGGCGTTAACAGGTTGTGCACTGGAAGCTTTCAACACGCTTATTAAAGCCAGTGAGCCAACGAAATGAGCGCGCTGTGTGAGCTGGGCAGAGTTGGGCTGACATGCTCTGCCATTGCTGCATTCATTGGCTCAAACAAACGCTCAAACGGCAGCCATTGGTGGACGTTATGAGATTTGAATTTATGATTAGACACCGCCTCCTTGATGAATATGCATGAGCTGAGTGTTGCGCTTCGGCGGACGAAGACGACGACGACTTCGACGCAGACTCTCTTGGTGCTCTCAATCGGTATGCGCGTTTCAACAGCTTGTCACACTAAGTAGGCTGGTGGTGATGCGGATGGTGACTTTGTTGGAGGAAGACGGAGGAATTTCTTAGCTCGCAGGGATGCCAGGTGATATTTTCACGTTTGTTTTGAATATCTTTGAGACTCGATTATCTTATTCTTCGACTTCTTCTTTTTAGCCTGGTGTCACAAATAGTGGTGTCATCGAGGTTACTCCATATAATGCACTGTGTAGTAACCCTTCAGAGTGGAATCAATTTTTTTATTCACTCTTTTGGGTGTATAAGAATCACTATATGATTTTTCAGATTTTTTTTGCTACTCTATAATTATTGTGTGAAAGTTATTCCAGGGATTCCTTCAGAAACAGGCATACCTTCGAAAATGGCGCAAGATACATATTAGAAAATTTACCTATGAATTCTCTTAGAAAGTCTTTTACAGATTCCTTTAGAAATTCTTGACAATTTCTCCATACATTCCTCCAGAGCATGCTCCTGGAATTTATTCGCAGATTCTTCAACCAATTTCTCCAAGGTTTCATTCGAAAGTTTACTTCGAAGTTGACTTTTCCTTCGAAGGTTTAAGAAAGAATCACTGAATCATATTTGAGGTTCATGCGTACCGTCAAGGCGTCATTCACCGTGGGGTCTCCATTCACCGTGTGCCTTTGAGTATTTTTTCATTGTTTCCATATTATGATTGAATGATATGACAATTTCCCTTTAATTTCACCAATACAATGTTGAAGGGAAATTGTCATACACTAAGGTCTTTTTTTACACGGGTAGTTTTTCTGCTTTAACTCGGTCAATTGTGGGCCAATTCACATGAAAATTTGTACACAGGTAGACACGGTTAGTACTACCTGTGTACGGAAAATCAGATAGGTAGGTTCAAAATTGACCGAGTTAAAGCAGAAAAACTACCCGTGTAAAAAAAGACCTTAGTGTATCGTACAATCATAATACGGAAATAATGAAAAAAATATTCGAAGGCACACGGTGAATGGCGCCTTGACGGTAGATTATTTCAATATTGCCCCATGAATTTTCAGGGATTCGTGTAATAATTGGTACTGAGATTTCTTCAGAAATTTATTCATAAAATTCCCCTTTTGTAAAATCTTCAGAAATGCTGCCTATCCAACCGACATTTTCAGCGCTATAAGCTTCAGCCATTTGCTTTCCGTTGTGTAACCATCGAATTGAAGCAGTCAACGCTGAATAAAAGAGAAGCTAGTCAAATGTAAACCATACACGGCTGCAAAACTAGTACCATACAGCAACCAAACTCGATTTTCAGAAATCAAACACTTGTCACTTTGGCAACTTTTACTGCACTTTATACCAACTCCGGGATATTTCCCGGAGGATGAGAAAATTTGAACAAATCGAATAGGAGTCCCCACTAGCAAAACAGCTGCTACTATACAGTACAATTTGTAACACTAACAAATCCACAAACCAGCTGCGCTTTGAAGGCCGTTATGCAATTTCATTACAGCTAGAAGCTTTAATAAAGAAACTGTTGGTATTCTAACATGGCTTGTCGGGTGTAAACATCATTGTCAAAACAAACTTTAAGCAGGATGTATAGCTACTACACAAATACTTTACAGCTATCCAACTCTGTGTTGTGAAATTATTTGGGTTGCTTTTATTGCACTTTAATCCAACTCCGGAAGATTTTCCGGAGAATGTGCAAATCGAATAAGAGTCTCAGCCAATAAAATAGCTGCTTTTATACAGTACGTTTTGTAATGTTGTCAAATACACTAAATAACAGCGCTTCGCAGCTGTTTAGAGAACACTCTTTCAGCTAGAAACTTTGACGAAGAGCCTGCTGACGCAACCACACAGCTTGTTAAATGTAAACATTATTGCGTTTGACGTTTCACAAGCTTTTGCAGCTAGATGAAGTTGGATAAAGTTTCTTGTAGAACAATTATGAAGCCTTGTTTGGAGTAAAACAAAACGGGCTATTTTCTATGCAGTGTGGCAGCGAATTATTTGGGAATGCCGTATAACTATTATATGACAACTGTGAAAAGGCCAAAACAAGCGCCTTCTCAAGATGTTATTGAGTTAGTGGTTGCATAGGAGCTGAAGAAAGTGTCATGACTTGGTGGCATACAAGCTGCTCGCACAGCATATACATGTGGATTAATTTCGCCAGATTATTTGGTATAGAGCTTGCATATAAGGACGGAAGCTTACTGTACAACACAGTAACTCAGCATCAAGCCGTATTGAGGACGCTTTGTTGACGCTTTCAGAATAAATGTTAGTTGGATAAGTACTATTCAGAAAATCTCCCAAAAAAAAAGGTTCTAAAATTTATTCAGACTTTGTTTTGAAATTCCTGCAAGCATTCTTTCCAAAATTGACACCGGAATTTCGTCACGGAAATTCCTCCAGGAATTCGTTTGAAAACTCCTCTATTCATGTAAATTTGTGTCACTTTGGATGCACATATGCAAGCAACACTTATGACGTAAATTTAAACGCCCTAGTGACGTAATTTTCTGTCACATTTAACTGGATTTTTCGTCACATGAAACGTAATGACTCATGATTCACAAATTGTTTACGTCACCTTGAACTCAATTTTACAAGAATGACGTATTATTAAGTCAAAAGACCTGTAAATTTACGTCATTAAACTGTTTACGTTCTGTGCAATAAATTTACGTCACGAGTAATTTTGATTTTTTCGTTATGTGTGGGTTCCTACACAAATTTGACTAGGGATTCTTTTGTAAATTTTTAAACGAATACATTTAGAAATTTAGAATTTTTCAGAAATTCCTTCAAACGTCAGGAAGTTTGAGATATTAAGAAAAAATTAATCTTAAAGATCTTAAAGAAATCTTAAAGATTTCTTCTATTTTTTCCAGTACGGATCTTCAGTAGTCCATTTGAAAATTTTCCAAAGATCTCTTTAGATTTTTTTTCAGTGATTCTTTCAAAAAAATCTCAATGAAAGCATTAGGAAATTTTGTATGGATTGCACCACAAGTTCCTATCTAAAGATTTGTTATTTTATTTAAGGACTCTATCTCCTTTTTCATTAAATGTGCTTAAGCATTCCTCTACAGATTCCTTTAGTAGTTTCTTTGGAAAATCTTTCACTGATTCCTTCAGAAATTTCTCCAGCGGCTCCTCAATTTTTTCTATTTTTTTTTTTGAGAAATTCTTTAAAAAACTCATTCAATCAAATTTCCTTCGGAATTCTTTCAGCTTCCAAAGATTTCTCAAAAATGTCATTCAAAGTTCCCTATAAAAACTGTACCAGAGATTATTAGAAAAATCCGGGGATTCTCTTACAAAATCTCCTCCGTATTTCTATAGAAATTTCTACAGGGATTTGTTATGCAATTCCTTTAGAGATTCCTCTAGAAATTTCTCCTTGAAACTCTTAAAAGTCATGGAATCCATGGAATTTTATTGAGACAATCTGGCATAGATTGATTCACATGTTTCTTCAAGAATTTCTTCAGAAATTTATCTTGAGTATCCGTCAGGCATTTTCCAAGAGTTTTTAAAAAAATGCATCTTGGATTTTTTTTTTGATAATTCGTTCATAAACTTTTCGAATTCCTTTATAAGATTTTCCTAGAAATTATTCATCAATTTCTCAGTAGTTTTCCCATCCTTCAATGCTTTCAACATGAATCCCTCCAGAGATTTTGCCAGACATTCCTCCAGGATTTTTATCCTGGCATATCTTTAGAGGTTTCCCCAGTGATTGCTCCTGTGCTTTTTTTCTCCTGGGATTTTCAAAGGAATTTCATTCTAGGTTATTTCTGCAGAGATTTTTATTCAGGAATTTCTTTATTCAATAATTTCACTGGAAGTTGTTCCAATAATTCAATTTGGAATTATTAGAAGTGTTTCCAGGGATATTTCTTCCAAGTTTTCCAAAGTAATTCGTTCAGACATCACTACGGTTCAGTTTTTTTTGGGTTCCTTCAGATATTGTTCCAGAAATTTGTTTAGAAAGCTTTCTCGGAATGTTTCAAGAAATTCCTCAAGGGATTGCTTCCAGGATTCCTTCTGTATTTTTTTTCAGGGAATCCTCCAGGTATTCTTCCAAGAACTCTTCCAAGAATTTTTCCGTGATTCTTCTAGAAACAACTCTAGGGATAATTAAAAAAAAAAATCCTTCAAGGATTCTTCCAGGAACTCTTCATGGTATTCTTTCAGGAATTCATCAAAGACATCTTTCAGGAATTTTTCCAGGATTTACTCCAGGCAGGAATTCTTTTATAAATTTATTCAGCAATTGTTAAGGGATTCCCTTAGAAAGATCGAGATTGCTTTTGGAATTCATCCTGGAGTTTCTTCAGGGATTCTTTCAGGAACTGCTACAAGTATTCCTCCAGGAGGTCCTTCGTGAACTATTCTTAGGAAACCTTAATGATTTTTTCAGGAATAATTTTGCGAAGTCTTCAGTCCTGAATTTTTTTTTCATCCTGGGTTTTCTTCAGAAATTCCTCCTGGGATTGCTCCTGGAATTTCTCAAGGGATTCCTCCGGGAACTTTTGCAGGAATTCCTTCAGGAATTCCTCTAGAGATTCTTCGAGGAATTCCCACAGTAATTTCTCCAGGCATTTCTCGATGAAATCCATCAGGAATTCTTCCATGAATTGCTCCTGGGGTTTTCTCGGAAATTTCCTCCAAGGATTCCTCAAGGAATTCCTTAAGGAATTCTTCAAGGGATTCCTCTCGGAATTGCCGTACAGATTTCTCCAGGAATTTCTCTAGATTCATCCAGGAATTTCTCAAGAGATTACTCCAAGAATTCTTCTAGAGATTCCTCCAGGAATTGCTCCAGGCATTCCTTCAAGAATTCCTAGGAATTACTCTAATGATTCCTCCTCAGATTTCTCCAGGAATTCCTTCAGGGATTCCTCCAGGAGTTCCTTAATGGATTCCTTAGGAGATTTCTGTTGGAATTTCACCAGAATTTGACCAGATAGGAATTCCACCAACAATTCCTCTAGGAATTACTCCAGGGATGACTCCACGAATTCCTTCAAAAAAACCCACAATAATTCCTCCAGGAATTCCTTCAAGATTCTTCCAGAAATTCCTGCAGGAATTGCTCTAAGAATTCCTGCTGAAATTTCTACTAAAATCCCGCCAGAGATTTCTCTAAAAAATTCCACAGGAATTCCAACAGGAATTTCTATAGAAATACCTCCAGGGACAACTTAAGAAATTCTTCGAGGATTTCCCTCAGAATTTTTTTCCAGAGATTACAAGAATATCCCATCAAATTGGATTTTTTCCAAGAATTCCTCCAGGAATTTCTTTAGGTATTCCTTCCAAGATTTCTCTAGGAGTTCCTCCAGGCATTCTTTCAGGCTTTCCTCTAGGAATTACTCAAGGTATTCCTCCAGAGTTTTTTTTTTATAAATTGCTTTAGGGATTCCTCCAGGAAGTCCTGCAGGGATCCCTTCTGGAATATGTGTATGCATTCTACCAGAGATTCTTTTGTTTCAAGGATTCCCCTAGAAATTCCTTTAGGAAGTTGTCCAGGATTTTCTCCAGAGATTTATGCAGGAATTCTTCCAGAGATCCCTTCAGGAATTCCATCAAGAATATGTTTAGCAATCCAGCAGGAGTTTCTCCAGGAATAACTCCTGGAATTCCCCAGGTATTCTTCCAGAGATTCTTCAGGAATTGCTTTAGGGATTCCTTCAGGAATTCCTTGAGGAATCCGTCCAGGAATCCGTCCAGGAATCCCTCCAGGAATTCCTCCAGGAATTTACCTTGGAATTAGAAGCCAACGGCTGAAAGTCTCTTAAATAAAGACAAATCAATCAATAAATCAATCAATCAACCTAGGAATTGCTACAGGGATTCCTCCAGAAACTTCTTAAGGCTTTCCCCCAGGCATTCCATCAGGAATTCGTCTAGACATTGCGTCAGAGATTCTTCCAGGAATTGTTTCAAGCATTTCTCCGTGAATTTTCCCAGGGATTGCTCCAGAAATTTCTCTAGAATTTCTCCAGGAATTCTTTCTTTGCTCTAGGAATTCCCCCAAGAAAATGTCCAGGAATAACGCCAGGAATTCCTCTAGTGATTCATGCAGGAGTTCCTCAAGTGATTTCTTCAAAAATATCTCCGGAGATTCCTCCCAGAATTCCTCCAAAAATGATTCAAACATTCCACCAGGGATTTCTCTATGGATTTTTCCAGCATCGCCTTCGGAGAATACTCCAATTCCAGCAGGAATTCCTTCATGCATTCCTGCAGGATTTCCTTTAGGGAATACTTCAGGAATTCCACCAGGAACTTCTCCAATGATTTTTCCTGGAATTCTTCCAGGGATTGTTCCGGGAATTCCTCGAGTTATTCCTTCAGAAATTTCTCTCAGGATCTCTTTAAAATTTACTCAGGGATTCGTTCAGATATTTCAGAAATCCTTCCATCTTCTTTTCCTTGAATTCACCTAAGATTTTTTCCAGGGATGCCTCCTGGGATACCTGAAGACGTTTTTGAATTATTTCAAGGATTTCTAGTGGAATTTCTCCAGGAATACCTCCGGAATTTCTACGGAATTCTTCTGGCATGCATACGGGAGCCTGGAATTCTCAAAGAAGTAATCCAGGAATTCCTTCTCAATTTTCTGTAAGAAATCCTTTAGAAGTTCATCCACGGATTTGTTCATGAATCTGTCCATTAATTCCTTCAAGAATACCCTCTGCACTAGTCCATCCAAAGAATTCCTTCAGAAATTCGTCTTTCTATTTTTTCAGGAATATATTATGTGATTCTTTCATTTTCTCCAAGAAATTCTTCACGAAGTTATCCATGGATTTCTGCAGGAACTCCTCCAGAGAATCCTCTAGTATTTTGTTTTTTTTTTCATTGCTATTTTGAGGGTGTTCCTTTAGAAAGTCCTTCAGAGATTATTCCAAAATATCGTCAAGGGATTCCTCTAAAAAATTCCCCTGGAATGCTTCAAGGGTTTTTCAACGATTTCCTTTGGGCATACCGTCTACCCTCGTTGGTTTGACCGCATCTAATCTGAACACTTTTTAATTTGACCCCCGCTTATCTGCACATCGTTCAAACTAAAAATGGTTCAAACGTCATTCTACTCATGGAACGGGGTGAAACGGAACGCAGAATCAAAACAAAACAGCGAGAAGAGTTACCATCAGTGTGTTTTTCGATGCCCACAGGGTTACTAGAAGTTCAAATTAAAAATGAACCCCGATGGTTTGCATGAGATTTCGTTCAAACCAACGGGGGTAGACGGTATTTCTTCACGGGCGTTTCAGAGGCGTTTCAATGCGTTTCTAAGTATTTAAGAGGCAGTTTAGGAGGCTTTATAGGCTCTCAGGTGAGCTTCAGGATGATTTCAGATAAGTTTAGGATGTTTCAAGGCATATCAGGAGGTTTCAGAGAGGTTTGAGGGGGCTTCAGAAGCTCGCAGATGAATTTCACGGGGGTTTGTTGGGGTTTTTAGAGGCTTTTCGAAGCGTTTTATGGCGTTTCAGGAGTTTCAGAGGGGTTTTAGAGGGTTTTTAGAGGCTGTATGGTTAATTTCAAGGAAATTTCATGGGGATTTCAGAGGCGTTTCAGAGCGTTTCAAGGCGTTTCAGAGCGTTTCAGAGCGTTCCAGGGGGGTTGAGAGAGCTTGAGGCGTTGAGGTGAATTTGAGGGAGCTTCAGAAGCTCGCAAGTGAATTTCAATACCTTAGTAGATCTGTTGACCTATACTGGTTGGATATCTCGACAAATATTGTTGAAATTTGATAAATCATCTTCAATGCAATGTATAGTTCTTAAGGTTTTCATGTAGACATAATGTTGTCCGATGGAAGTAATACAAATACAAATACAAATACTTAATAGAGTTCTTGGTGATCTTTAAACAGACAATGAACACCACTTGACAGCATATAGCTGCATGAGGCTGAGTAAGTATAATTTGAACTCATTATGCTCCAATAGATCGCTGATTACGCTTGTAGATCCGATGACCTATAGCCTTTCATACAAACATAGAACCCATCACTCAATAGAACATAGATACCTGAGGCTGTGTGAGTATAAACCTTAGTCATAATATTACCAACTACTGGTTGTTCACAGCTACCAACTACGATGGTAGATCTGATGATCTACACTCCAGGAAGTTTTCGGATACTACTATGGAATCATAGAACTTAAAACTGGACGGAACATATAGAGGCAGTATGAGTATGAATCTTATGCATAATCCTAATAAATAAAACTAGTAGCTCTCGTAGATTCCATGATCTTTCCTCAAGGGAGACCCGTAAATAATCAATGAACTCACCACTTTATAGGTCACAGCTACCGGAGGCTGTGTGAGTATATACATAATGCTCATAAAGCTCTTGAAGACAACCAAATACGTTGGTAGATCCTTTGCCCTATACTCGAGAATTCTTCACAACTTGACACATAGTTGCATAGGGCTTAGCAAGCATGTACTTTCTTAATAAAGCTCAAATAGATCAATGGGTACGCTAGTAGATCTCTCAATAGCATAAACTCCTGGAAATTCTTGGATGCTTTAAATTTTTAAACTTTTAACTCTTAAACACGCCGTAAACGCCCTTTAACTCTTAACCCTGTTTTTTCCTTTTAACCAACTTTATCCCTTATCGATAAGGGATCATTAGTACTCCAACTGCTCTGAACGTAATCAAATTTGCGGTATTTGCGGTTACCTCAGTCATACATTTATTCGACGTTACTAATTTATTTTACCCGACGTTTCGGCCATTGGGTGTGGCCTTTTTCAAGGAAAAATGAATTGTCGTCTTCGTCTTTTTTCGACAAAACATTTTTCCCTTGAAAAACCCCAATGGCCGAAACGCCGGGTAAAATAAATTAGTAACGTCAAATAAATTGTAAGACTCAGATAGCCGCAAATAAAAGTCAATAGCAAGTTCCAGTCGCAATTACCATAGGTGACGTTATCTTAAGATAGGATTTTACTTCAATGGATTCTACCTAAATGGAGGTTTGGGTGTAACAATGTTTTATTCTTAAGCACCTTGTAAGCTCGAAGCGAAGAATAAATCTTAATTTTCTGGCATCACTGTCCCTCCCGGAGTCAGTGTTTGACATATTGGATTGAAATTTCAAATCCACCGTCGCATAATGTGCATCGAGCATTTCCCAAGAAGTGGAAGATGGACTAATAACATTAATTAACGACGAAGAATGGTATGCCTATCGTCACGTTGGTACTGGTTTCTTAAACCAGGTTTTTTTTTTCTCTCTCGGCGATACAAAGATTCATGGCGTCACCGAGTGGACATGTACGCGTTCGTTGATGACCTGGTTGGTTGACGACGACGAGGACGACGTTCCACGTCCGCACCTGTTATGGTGGCAGGCAGAAAAGCAGCAAAATGAATAATCATAATAATTACACAGCGTAATAATATTGATTTCAAGGAAAATGCGCGGTGATATCGTCGCGCAATCTTGAGTGCAAACCAAACATCGTCGCAGAGTAAATAAATATGCATCATCAGCACCTGATAATGTGCTTTGATCGGTGAGAATAATTACAATCATTAGTGAATATCTCTCGACTGTATAAATAGCATTGAGTACAGTCATAGCACAATCATGGGTCACCCACAACTATGGGTCAATTCCATTTAAATAACATGGTGAACTGACTGACTAATAATTGTGACAGAGTGACCCATAATTGTGCAATGACTGTAGAATCGAGAAGTGTGCAGTTTTACAGCGTGTTGCAAAATGCGTCTAAGCCTTTCATTATACAAAGCTTTACACGAGTTCTCGTTGCTTTTTCATTTATCTTGAGCAAATACATGTGAGCACTCATCGGACGACTAATAACTGAATGCATGCGCGAGCAATCGATTGTAATATTCAATAATCAATAATTGTACCATCGGGTCTGCCTGCAAGTTTGCGCAAATCTCTCAGCAAATATTTACATGCGATAATGACACTGCAATGCAGTGAGGCGGAGTGTGAGCTTGAGTTTCCGTGAATGTGATTAGACTAATTGTGCGCAAAACGATTGAGCTGAGTTACTAACTGGAATATGATTAGTTTGTAGCACAATCGGGGAACTTTTTGCTAACAAGTGTGGAAATCTTATACTAAAACACAGGTAGCTCAATTGAAATTTCATGAAAGCTTTTGAAAGCATTTTATGAGTTATTTCTAATGAAGTAATATTGAACTTACGACAGATATCTTGACAAAATTAATTAAAACATACATGTACAAATCTACAATGACAAATCTCGACAAAGATCAAATATTCACTTAATATCACATTGACGCTAAAATATAACCAATAGAGGCATGCTCAGTTTGTTGTTGTCACTTTTCTGATCCGCCCAACTTGCCCACTGGTCTCCACGCCGTTTTGTGCCAACCAGATCATTGATGAACACAAACTTTGCAGGGTACAGTTGTGCAAGCTACCACCTCATAAAAATATTCTGCGTTGAATTTTACATGTGACTGAGTAAGGACCGTGTAACTCCCAGCAAAGATGAAGCCTCCGTCATCAAGCCTTACGTTCGTGACACTCAGCGAAATGAAAGCACTTGTAGATTTGGTTAAGCAAAATATCTCTATTGTTGGTCTGGGTACACTTTATTTGCCCTTTGACATCCTATTGTATCCCTTCTAACTTACTTCCTCCTAACTTATTAGCGTTCGTCCCCAGCATCGAAGACCAATGTTTCTACTAGTTTTTCTACCAAACTCAACTTTGACTGCTCCTTAAGAAAGTTCTTCGTAGAGCATTTTTCAGGATTTCCTCAAGAAGTATTTCAAGAATTCATCCAAATATTTCTACACGAATGCTTCAAAGAACTTTTCCAGATATTTGTCCAAAAATTTCAAAATCTGATATCGAATTTAATCTAATCTAATCAAATAGAAACACAGCCAATGCGAGAATGCATCCTGGAAAGTAACCGGGTTAAAACGAGCGAAATCAGGGGTGTAAGTTGACTGTCAACTGGGAACAAATTTCGCGTACCCTCTATCATGTTTTAGAACCAGTAAAAAGACGTAGCTACCAAACAAGAAAAGTTCAATTTTCGATTACAAAACTAAATTTAATACCGCAATAGCAAGTCAGTATGTGATTTGAACATAAAGATTAATATATTCAGCATATTAGATTGAAAAATTTCATACCCAAAAAATCAGTGTTCTGTTTTCACCATTATGAAATATTAGCCTCTACTCTCGCTTGTTTTTGTTGTTGCTTTGCGAAAATCGACTAGAAACTGAAATCTCCCTGGGCGATTATTTTTCTCAAATGAAAGGATAAAAGAACACTATGACTTAAAAAATATCGATAATTACCGAAAACACTGATCATAAGCATCTTAAACGAGAGAAAAACACTAGGGGGATTCACTTAACAGCGTAAACTGATTAATCGGATTAAACGTCGCGATCACCAAGGCAATCTTTGATTATTTCATTTCAAATAAGCAGAAAATCATGGCTTACGCAGCAATTTAATCTGTTTAGTGAATACCCCTACTGATGTTTATGCTAATGTGGATGTTTATAAAACCATTAAACAAAGGATGTTTACAAATTAGAACCAACAGTAGATGGCGCGCAGGTAGGTATGTTTGGGTGGGCGTAGAGGGTGGGACCTTACACCCCTGAGCGAAATAACTTTGTCAATATTGAGGCTTGCAGCATATCATAGATATGACCACTACACGCAACCAGAGATTGGCAGATTCTAATGTGGTTTTGTATATGTCTTATACAAAAATTGGGACGAAACTTTGCATACACTCAGTCAAATAAAGCTAAGATTACCATAAGATCTAACTTATGAAATAGACTCACAGCTTGGCTTTTATACACATTGAGCAACAAGATATTCTCAAGTGTCGATAGCCATGTTAGTTGGGCACGAGCTCAGCGATCTCGACGTTCATGGATCGATTCCAGGTTGCACCATTTTACGTTTTTTCTGCTCTTTTCATAAGCTTATCTTATGCAATTAGGTCATAACCAGCATCATCACTTTTTATAAGCTATTCTTGGCATCCATACTAGCGTGGTTCAGGCACGGTAAAGGCTGGGTATGCTGCGCAATTCAGATCCCATTGTGATCCACTAGCCTCTGCCCAGCAACTCCTATCCCTACCTCCACGCGGTACCGGCCGGAAACTATGAGCAACCTTAGGGAAGATCGGGTAACCAACCCCGGTGGGAACTTTGGTCGTAGGCTGACAGGGAAGGGGGGGTTTGCTTCGGCAAACCTGAGCGTCTGTTCTCCAGGAGGAGCGGCTCACAACAGCGTCTGATCCCCATGTTAGGGGCGGCTGATCTACGTCCGAGTGCCAGGGAAGGACTCTAAGCTCAACTGTGCACTATGGTCCTCCGGAAAGTAGGGGGTTGGTGTCAGGCCCTACGAGCCAGCCGTAAAAAACCATTGTAACGGAAAATCAGCAACAGAATAATACGAACCGAGACCAACGGCAACGACCCCAGCGAACAAAAAGGACTTGCGATTGGAAACTCGGTACGTGGAACTGCCGATCTCTCAACTTCATTGGGAGCACCCGCATACTCGCCGATCTACTTGTAGTGTTTCTCCTTTTTTTTTCCATCAAAAATCGAGATACTAAAAATCGAAACCTCACAAAACTTACCCTTCTGCTGCAACACACTTTTCAATCCACGATGCTGCACAAAAAAAAACACAATTTCCCCATGCAAAACACTTTCCCCATGCAAAACTTTTCCGTTCAAACAATGAAAAATTAAACCATTTACAATTTTTACATTTCTCCATTCTGTTTTATTTACGATTCCCCCAACAAACTTCTTTCCCCCAACAACACATCTCGTCCGTCACACAATTTGATCCGTCCGCTTCAAGATCCGTTCACAAACTGCCGGTCCGCTGGGCTTGGGGTTCTGCTTCGCGTCTATCTGCTCATTCATTAGCTTTTCGTTCATCCTCTTTCTCTTTCTTCGCATCGAGCCGCCAACGCAGCGCTGGTGGGCTTTTCGAACACTCTGCGCTATCGTGTACTCCGAATTCCAATGCTCGTGTTCGAAAGGTCAATAGAGCTGTGCAGCCTCCTCCGTAGGTACACTCAAATAAATAAGAGTGCGTGAATCATGTATATTTGAATAAAATATTAACATTATCAGGTCCATATCACTACACTACTGAAAGACCGCGGGTTCGACATCGTAGCGCTGCAGGAGGTGTGTTGGACAGGATCCATGGTGCGAATGTTTAGAAGTAATCAAACCATCTACCAGAGCTGCGGCAACACACGCGAGCTGGGAACAGCTTTCATCGTGATGGGTGATATGCAGAGGCGCGTGATCGGTTGGTGGCCGATCGACGAAAGAATGTGCAGGTTGAGGATCAAGGGCCGATTCTTCAACTTCAGCATAATAAACGTGCACAGCCCACACTCCGGAAGCACTGATGATGACAAGGACGCATTTTACGCGCAGCTCGAACGCGAGTACGATCGCTGCCCAAGCCACGACGTCAAGATCATCATAGGAGATTTGAACGCTCAGGTAGGCCAGGAGGAGGAATTCAGACCGACGATTGGTAATAGACATGGGTAACTCACTCGCGAATCGACTCAAAGAACCGATTCGCGAAACCGAATGAGTGAACCGTGATTCTTTTTAAAAGAGTTACGATTCGCTGAAGTCAATTACGAGTACAAAAAGTAGCCAAAAATAGTTGGATTGACTGCGTACTTCAATCATGATTATTTAGACACAGAATATCGCAAACTTTGCCAATAGATCATATTTTCATTCGTATATTGTATGGCCGCGCTAGTGATTTGTCTCTTTAGTGGGAGAAACTAAAATCTGTGTTTTACTGTGTCGACGGCTGAGCCGACCCATACCTATTTAGTCGATTTCCTAGAAAATTGCACATATAAAAAAGGAGTCGGTTAACATCGAAAAATGGCATTTTTCATCAAGTTACGTAAATGAGTTGCTGAATCGGTCAAAAGAGTCGACTCTTTTTTGAGAGTGAATCGGAAACGATTCACTCTCAAAATGGAATCAGTTTCCCATCTCTAATTGGTAAGTTTAGCGCCCACCAGCAAACGAACGAAAACGGCCTACGACTCATTGATTTCGCCGCCTCCAAAAATATGGCCATACGTAGCACCTTTTTCCAACACAGCCTCCCTTATCGTTAATCTCAAATTGACCACGTTCTGATTGACGGACGGCACTTCTCCGACATTATCGACGTCAGGACCTATCGTGGCGCCAACATCGACTCCGACCACTATCTGGTGATGGTCAAACTGCGCCCAAAACTCTCCGTCATCAACAATGTACGGTACCGGCGACCGCCACGGTACAACCTAGAGCGACTGAAGCAACCGGATGTCGCCTCAGCATACGCGCAGAATCTCGAAGCCGCGTTGCCAGACGAGGGCGAGCTCGATGAGGCCCCTCTAGAGGACTGCTGGAGTACAGTGAAAGCAGCCATCAACGACGCAGCCGAGAGCACCATCGGGTACGTGGAACGGAATCGACGGAACGAATGGTTCGACGAAGAGTGCAGAACGGTTTTGGAGGAGAAGAACGCAGCGAGGGCGGTAATGCTGCAGCAAGGGACTCGACAGAACGTGGAACGTTACAAACAGAAGCGGAAACAGCAGACCCGCCTCTTTCGGCAGAAAAAACGCCGCCTGGAAGAAGCGGAGTGTGAAGAAATGGAACTGCTGTGCCGTTCTCAAGAAACACGGAAATTCTATCAGAAGCTCAACGCATCCCACAACGGCTTCGTGCCGCGAGCCGAAATATGCAGGGATAAAGACGGAGGCCTCCTGACGGACGGACGTGAGGTGATCGAAAGGTGGAAGCAGCACTTCGATCAGCACCTGAACGGCGTGGAGAACGTAGGCACGGGAGCCCACGGCAACGGAAGGAACGACGATGCCAGTGCAGCGGAGGACGGAAATGAACCAACTCCCACGCTGAGGGAAGTTAAGGATGCCATTCACCAGCTCAAAACCAACAAAGCAGCTGGAAAGGATGGTATCGCAGCTGAACTCATCAAGATGGGCCCAGAAAAGTTGGCCACCTGTCTGCATCGGCTGATAGTCAGGATCTGGGAAACCGAACAGCTACCGGAGGAGTGGAAGGAAGGGGTAATCTGCCCCATTCACAAGAAAGGCGACCATTTGGAATGTGAGAACTTCAGGGCGGTCACTATTTTGAATGCTGCCTACAAAGTGCTATCCCAGATCATCTTCCGTCGTCTGTCACCTAAAACAAATGAGTTCGTGGGAAGTTATCAAGCCGGCTTCATCGACGGCCGGTCGACAACGGACCAGATCTTTACCGTACGGCAAATCCTCCAGAAATGCCGTGAATACCAGGTCCCAACGCATCACCTGTTCATCGACTTCAAAGCGGCATACGACAGTATCGACCGCGCAGAGCTATGGAGAATCATGGACGAAAACGGCTTTCCTGGGAAGCTGACTAGACTGATTAAAGCAACGATGGACGGTGTGCAAAACTGCGTAAGGGTTTCGGGTGAACTATCCAGCTCATTCGAATCTCGCCGGGGACTGCGACAAGGTGATGGACTCTCATGTCTACTCATCAACATCGCTCTGGAAGGTGTGCTGTGACGAGTCGGGCTCAACAGCCGGGGAACGATTTTCACAAAATCCGGTCAATTTGTGTGCTTTGTCGTCCGCATTATCGCATTGGACATTATCGCTAGAACATTTGGAACGGTGGCAGAGCTGTACACCCGCCTGAAACGCGAAGTAGCAAAGGTCGGACTGGTGATGAATGCCTCAAAAACAAAGTACATGCTGGTAGGCGGAATCGAAAACGACCGGATCCGTCAGGGTAGTAATGTTACGATAGACGGGGATACTTTCGAGGTGGTGGAGGAATTCGTCTACCTCGGATCCTTACTGACGGCTGACAACAACGTGAGCCGTGAAATTCGGAGGCGCATCATCAGCGGAAGTCGGGCCTACTACGGGCTCCAGAAGAAACTGCCGTCGAAAAAGATTCACCCACGCACCAAATGCACCATGTACAAAACGCTAATAAGACCGGTGATCCTCTACGGGCACGAGACATGGACCATGCTCGAGGAGGACCTACAAGCACTCGGAGTTTTCGAGCGACGGGTGCTAAGGACGATCTTCGGCGGCGTGCAGGAGAACGGTGTGTGGCGGAGAAGGATGAACCACGAGCTCGCTGCACTTTACGGCGAACCTAGCATCCAGAAGGTGGCCAAAGCCGGAAGGATACGGTGGGCAGGGCATGTTGCAAGAATGCCGGACAACAACCCTGCAAAGCTGGTGTTTGCAACGGATCCGGTTGGCACAAGAAGGCGTGGAGCGCAGAGAGCACGATGGGCGGACCAGGTGGAGCGTGACTTGGCGAGCATTGGGCGCGACCGAGGATGGAGAGCGGCAGCCACAAACCGAGTATTGTGGCGTACTATTGTTGATTATGTCTTGTCTTAATGATGTTGAACAAATAAATGTATGTATGTAACTTTGATTGAGCGAAACAGCTACAGATAGATGAGGTCTTCTTTAAGACATTACAGTTGACTCTCTACATCTCGATATTGAAGGGACCATCGAGATAGAGAGAGATTGAACTCAAGAACCAATTTATAATGCACACTAGATTGAAAAATCGTCCGTAACTAGAAAAAAACCGTCAACAAACAGATGTCACTTCGCCTTCCCAGTATGTTTTGCTCCTAAGAAACGAGATCTAGCAACCTGTAAAAACGGGCATATCGACATATGGAGAGAAAATCTAGAACAAAAACGAATGAGATCGCATCGAGATAGAGAGATATCGAGATAAGGAGATATCGACATGTAGAAGGGTAAAATGTAGGGAAGTGGAACCATCTCGGCAGGGGTCCTATTTTGGGAACTTTTCTGTTATAACGCAGCCAATTCTGAACCAATTGACATGTGGAGAGTCGACTGTACTTCTAAAGGCGTAAGAGATCGTTTCATTATCATGCTCCATTTATGCCTACGTTACCGACGGCACATTTAACTTCCATACAAACCACTGCACAATGGTCCGAATCTACGTTTTAGCAGGAAAAAAATCCGTACCTCTGTTTTCGTTAATTTTAGGCGTTTGGTGTCTTCAGAGAAGTTGTTTGCATTTGTTTGCTGCATCTTTTCCAAAAATTTTTGATTAGGGTGGTCCACGTTCTAACTCAAATCTGGAAAAAAAATTTAAATTTTAAGTCATACGCGATCGAGTTCTTCAGAAAAGTTGTAGGCAATGCTATTTCGAGCAACTTTGCTGAATACGCTGTTTATCTAGCTCTTAATTTGAACATAGTAGGTCAATTTTAAGTTTTGACTTAGGGTGAGCCCCCCAAAAACGTTTTTTTTCGCAATAACTTTTTTATTTGATTTTTTTCGAAGATGTGAGCTTCGGAGCATTTGAAGAGCAAGTAATGATGCATATTTGTTCTGAACATTGCTTGTTGCTAGGTCCTGTCATTCAAATGTTATGGGCAATTTTGACTTAAAAACAACGATGTCTTCAAATGCTTATATCTCATGGAGCTGGTTAAATAAAAAAAGTTCTTTAAGCGGCATTTGAAAGGTCACATATAAAGCCAAGTGTGGAGCAAATATTACAAGAACGTTATTTTTTAAATTGAAATAAATCGACTCCAAAAATCCCCTTAAAAAATCGAAAAACTACTTATAACTCATACAATTTTAAAGATAGAGTCAAACTGTCTTCAGAAAAAATGTGGGTTTTCACGATACCTAAAAGTTTTCCATACACGACTTTTTTGTAAAACGTGAAACAAAAGCTTGAAATTGATAATTTGTTTTTAAAGAATATAATCGTTCTGATTTCCTAGAAAAACATAACATGTACCCCTAAGAATCAAATTATCAATTTCAAGCTTTTGTTTCACGTTTTGCAAAAACATCGTGTATGGAAAACTTGTAGGCATGGTAAAAACCTACATTTTTTCCGAGGACAGTTTGACTCTATCTTTAAAATTGTATGAGTTATAAGTAGTTTTTCGATTTTTTAAGAGGATTTTTGGAGTCGATTTATTCCAATTTAAAAAATAACGTTCTTGTAATATTTGCTTCAAATTTGGCTTTATATGTGACCTTCCAAATGTCGCTTAAGGAACTTTTTTTATTTTACCAGCTCCTAGAGATATAAGCATTTGAAGACATCGTTGTTTTTAAGTCAAAATTGCCCATAACATTTGAATGACAAGACTTAGCAACGTGCAATGTTCAGAACAAATATGCGTCATTACTTGCTCTTCAAATGCTCCGAAGCTCACATCTTCGAAAAAAATCAAATAAAAAAGTTATTGCGAAAAAACCGTTTTTGGGTGGCTCACCCTAAGTCAAAACTTAAAATTGACCTACTATGTTCAAATTAAGAGCTAGATAAACGGCGTATTCGGCAAAGTTGCTCAAAATAGCATTGCCTACAACTTTGCTGAGGAACTCGATCGTGTATGACTTGAAATTTAAAAGTTCTATTCCAGATTTGAGTTAAGACGCGGACCACCCTAATCAAAATTTTTTGGAAAAGATGCAGCAAACAAATGCAAACAACTTCTCTGAAGACACCAAATGCCTAAAATTAACGAAAATAGAGATACGGTTTTTTTTCCTGCTAAAACGCGGATTCGGACCATTGTGCACTGCATGGAAGTTAAATGTTACGTTCTTGTCAGGAAAAACACGAAAACCTTAAAATAAGTAAAAGTTGTAACCTAGGTTGTAACCAATGTGATCCAAGGCATATACCCCATTACCATTCGCTTATGATGAGGAAGTGTAATAGGCTACGCCACGAGTCTTCCCATTCATAAAGAGCAAAAAGAGACTGAAAGGAAGGAGTCAAATGTTTTTTATGCAATTCAGTATCATAATTTACATTTTATATAACTCGTGTTGGTATCATAATGGTCATTTTTTCCGAACTGGCTCATTATGCAACTGAAATGGGTTGCATAATGAAAAATAGTTATATAATGTTCATAATGCAACTCATTTGAAAAAATCATTGCATACAATTTTGTATGGAACTCGTCGCAAAACTCGATTTTTTCAGCACTCTTCGTATTTATCCAACTCGGCAAGCCTCGTTGGATAAATGTACGACTCGTGCTGAAAAAATCAACTTTTTGCAACTCGTTACATAAATAACTATTTTTTGTTTTGTCTCAGAGTACCAAGCAGTACCTCTGCTTCACCGGATCATAATTTCAACATGGAAAAAAGTTTCGATTTAGTAGGCTGTTGAACAAATAAATGTATGTATGTATGTATGTACTAGCGTGGTTCAAAAAATCGCTTTTACTTCACACCGCTCATTTGATTTGTAACCAGATTCTATGCCTTCTCCCAAAGTTTGAGCTCATTTGGTTGAAAATTGAGACTGCACAAGCCCTTCAAAGTTTGTATGGGAATTAGTATGGGAAAACGATGTTTTTCATTCAATCGCCCGTAGTATTTCCCCAAGGGCCCTAGAGGGTTAGTTGACCCTCGGTACTCCTAGGGTACTCTATCAGCTACAACTTTGCCGAAGACCGCATTCAAATCGGACGCCCCATTAATTAGTTACCGGATTTTATCCAAAATCGAAATCTTTACTCATGATGGTTAAACTATTCGAGGGGCATCACTGCATTTTGCAGTGGAACATAGTAGCCATGATTTCAGTATGCTATTTTTGGCGCCTTATGCAGCAATGTTGCCTGCTGGGAAGCTGGAGGATCACTGTTAAAGTTTGTCCAGTTGGATACAAATCGATAACTAATTAATGAGGTGTCCGATTTGAATGCGTAGCTGAGAGAGTAGCCTACTAACTCTCTAGGGCACTTGGGGAAATACTACGGGCGATTGAATGAAAAACATCGTTTTCCCATACTAATTCCCATACAAATTTTAAAGGGTTGGTGCAGTCTCAATTTTCAACCAAATTGAGCTCAAATTTTGGGAGAAGGCATAGAATCTGGTTACGAATCGAATAATCAGTGTGGAGCAAAAACGATTTTTTGATCCAACTCGCGTTTAGTATCAGGCGTATCTAAAATCATCGATTTAAACTTTGAATTTACAATCAGTTTCAATATCAAGATATGGAGAGTCGACTGTATGTTGAACATCAAAGATCAATTTACAAGCATTTTCCGAGGTAAAATTTGTGGAAAATGGCAGCCGATTCTAATTTCGGCCGGCCATATTCAAAACAACGCTGATCAAAGAAAACGCGAGGCAGTTGTAAAAGCGCAGCCACTCGCGTGCACTGCCTGCTACACCTAATCTTTCTCCGCACTGTTCTGCTTCATTTTGATCAATATTCAATGTAACTGGCCATTGCTAGAAGGCGTAACACCACCGGCTGAATCAAATTTAGTCATCCGATGCAGCGAGAAAAAACGCGAAGGCACACTACCGTTCCAATCGATCTGACAACAATGTACATGTCGTCCGCGAATCAAACAAATTGGCCGCATTTCGTCAAATTCGTCACATTACAAGATGATATTGAATAGCAGTCGTGGTAGATCGACCCTTGTTCACAGCTCCTTACCTTTTCGAATGAATGTTTCTTCTAAACAGTGTTGTAAGCAATTGTGACCATTACGAGATAATCGTTAAATCGCATTTATGATCTCTGTGGTAATGATATTTGTATTATATTTGTCATTTGTATGTCTATTGTCTGTGCCAAGGAGACCTCATGAAACCCCCTGAAATCCCGTGAGATCTACTGCCTTTGATACCTCCAGGTACTCCTTGAGACCCCCTGAAATGCCATGAGATTCCCAGATATTCCTTTAAATTCCCTGGGTCCCCTTGGAGACCCTGAGGTCCTCTGAAATATCCCTGAGACCACCTGATGTGACCCTGAGACCTCCTGCTCCTGGAGCTCGCCGAGCCTCCTCAAATGCCCTTGGAACCATAGTAAACCCCCTGGGATCTCTGATAAACCCCTGAGATCTTCCGAAGCACGTGTAATGAGAGAAAGTTTATTTATACAGTTTTCCGTTCTGTAACATTCCCTCGCATTTAATACTTACAATAACCGATGTAAGCGTATAACTTCAAAACAAGCTATGATAAACTAGGCATCTTTTGTGTATCATATTCCTTCGTATATCATGCCAAATATGACCCCTTTCATCCCTCCGAATAGCTGAAGAAGAAAATGCTAATAAAACCCACAGTGACTCGCTGCAAATGACGGAAAGCAATAGCCCACCAAAAATCATCGCCCATTGCGCATAGTTTGGCTCCGCCCGCTGGCTCGAATCGTTTTAAAACCTGTAAAATTTGCCATTAATATTCATTATAATAACATTAATGATAATTCAGCAGCGTACTCAGCAAATGCGCATTATGAAAATTGAGCGGGCGCACAGTGATGCGAGGGCGGCGAAAAGTCAAAAAATCAACTTTCAGATATGGGTTCTGTATTATTTTTGTACTATTTCTATATATTTCGAGAGCTTATTGTAAAAGTTTCAATAAGATTGGACCGAAACTGATTTTTTTACAGCATTACAAAGTATGTGTTGAAAAGTGTTGCATTTTTAGTCTCTCTGTAGAATGTATGGGGAAACGGAAAAAAAATTCAACTAAGTTTTCAAATATGAGGACGCAGTTGGACACATTTCACGCTATGCTTATTTTGAAGATTTTCATGTCGTGTTTCAGAAAATCAATGGGTCATCTTGCGCAAACTTGCGCAACATATGTTTTGAGTCCCTTGAACACAGAGTATGCTACAATATTTAGTACAAAATAATACCGTCCGTGCCTGGACTTGGTATGCATATCATTGTAGTCAGGGTAAAAGCATTTGCTAAAATGTTTTCTTTTTTTTTTTAATTTGTAGCTGAGGTTGGCGATGCTACAACGATTTCATTGCATTTTTGTGTTATCCACTTGAGCCGTCCAAGCTCACACGTCATTGAGTTTAACGGAGCCGTACATTCAGTTCGAATGAAGTCAGCGTTCACTCGTTAACTCTATTAGTATACTAGGGTCAATATGACCCAAATTTGAAAATAAATCAGGCATATCTTAATTATTTATGCACGGAAACTTATTATTCTGGGGTAACATAAAACAGCATCAACATTTTTGATAAAGCATAAACCGTACGAGCTGAACAAAAAACTTAATAACTTAATAAAAAATAATACACTAGGGTCATATATAAACGCGGCAAATGAAACCCTTACAGCCCAGTGACATTTTAACCAAACAACACCATTTTATATATCATTCGATTGGAAATTTTGTAAAGAACTCGATGTTGAAGTGAAAAATTTATTTGTGGTACAATGATCACCGGGAATCGACTACAATGAATATCTTGTTGACCATAACACTTACCGCATCTTCAACCATTTAGGTTTTATAGGAAACCTGCTTTTAAGTAAAGTTAAAAAAAATGTTTTGATCCCATAGTGTATTCTGCTGGCTGAAACTTAGACAGATCATTGATAGCGGAAGCCATGTTAGAAAATTTTCGGACATTTCGTGGTGCCCCGAGGAACTTGTGGCAAGAAACATGTACATATGTAGTAACGTCAAAACATGGCGTGTAACAGCTCTTTCGTGTGATGTTTAATGAATGTTCTTCGGGTTGTGCCTGAACGGATGGGCTTTAGGAGAAAAGGTCGAAGTACAAAACATCTAAAGACAAAAGGTCGAAGGTCTATGGACAAAAGGTCGTATGGACATAAGGTCGAATGAACAAAAGGTCGAATGGACAAATTGACAAATGGACGAATGGACAAAAAGCCGAATGGACAAAAGGTCGAATGAATAAAAAATAGTAAAATAAGCACTCAAGGGGTTGTAGGACAAAAGGTCAAAGATCAAAAGGCCGAAGGTCGAAGGTCAAAAGGTCGAAAGGTTGAAATAAATGAAATAACTAGGACAAAAGGTCGAAAGGACAGAAGGACGAATGGACTAAAGGTCGAATTGGCAAATGGTTGAATGGACAAAAGGTCGAAACAAAAAAAATAGCACAAAAGGTTGAAAGGTCAGAAGAACGAATGTTGAATTGACAACATAAAGAAGAGAAACAATGCCGATGTGACCATCTTTTTTCCTGCGTATTTTATCTTATTTTTTCCTGTTTTTTATTAGGATAAGTCGAAAAGAAAATTTAAAGTTTTGAAATAATTATTTATCAAACGAAATGTATAACTGATTTTAATGTTATTGTTGTAATGAGCAATTTGAGGAACCTATTAATTACACACCAACTGATTAATATTTCAATAATTTTTAATAATCAAGCTTAGTTTTTGCTCAATATAACACAAATATTAACAATTGTTTTATAAAGCCGCGATTTAAGAAAACAATCTTAGACGGTTCCGTATACTTGCACATGTTCATTCGTTTGACTTTTGAGTAGAGTCTTGTTTTCTAGATGGCCATCTAGAAAAGGTGCTGAAATGACTGCTAAAGAACATATTTTTAAAATTCGCGAAGAATGGTGTGTCGCAAGATAGGGTTTGAAAACATCCAAAAAATGTCCTCTTCCCCGAGGGAACCAGGACTCCGCAACGGTCCTGAATGTGGCCAATCTGGCCCAAAAGTCCGGGAATGACTTCTACTGGACCTATTTTTCAAAATCATGAAAAACAATGTGTCGCTAGATGGGTTTCAAAAATATCCGAAAATTATCTTCTTCCCCGAGGGAACCAGGATTCCGGAATGGTCTTGAAAGTGGCCAATTTAGCCCAAAATTCCGGAAATGACTTCTAATGGAACGTGTTTGCAAAATCATGAAAAATGGTGTGTCGCAAGATGGGTTTTGAAAACATCAAAATTAGGTCCTCTTCCCCAAGGGAACCAGGATTCCGGAACGGTCCTGAAAGTGGCCAATCTCGCCCAAAAGTCCGGAAATGACTTCTTCTGGACCTATTTTTAAAAATCATAAAAAATGGCGTGTCGCAAGATGGGTTCTAAAAATATCCAAAAATTGGCCTCTTCCCCGGGGGAACCAGGATTCCGGAATAGTCCTAAAAGTGGCCAATGTGACTCATGGGATGTCAAAATGTTTTCTTGGTAACCAATTCTAATCAATAACAAAGTTTGATAAGCTGTGAAGGTATATTAAGACTTTTCGCCACCTTTTGTATGGAGCCGCATCACTGTGGGGCGGTTTAATTCGACGCAAATTCAGCGATAATGAACGAATGTGAAACGAAAAAAAAAGAGTTGAATGAATTCGTTCTGTGGTCGACCATTCACGGCTAAAGTTTGTTTTACTGTTATTTTCCGCTAGGAAAGTTCCATGAATGAAAATGTGGACCACACAAAGGCAGAGAGGTGAGAGAAACAAGATTCCGCTTAAAATAAGGTTATCTGCATTGAAATAGAGATTGATCAGTAAAATTTCATTTTAAAACCTAGTTGCACCTTTGGGATAAAAATATTGGATCGTTTCAAAAATAGCTAGTTTTTGATGTGGTATGAAAACTAGAGAACCAACATCACAAAACTCGTCAACTCTGCACATAACTAGTTTAAATAACATAACTATCTAACATTAATTAATTTCAAATTTGTGTTCATTTACACCAGTCGTTCTTCAATGACTTGAAAAAAAAAACGCACAAACCATACTCTCTTGATGTATGAACTCTTCAAGTAGACCCCTGCAATCGATCGCGCACTTTCAAAGGCACCAATCGCAGCAATCGTCGTCGTCGTTCTTCGCGCGGCGCGGTTGTCATGGATGCCGATGTGACAGTTTGACTAAATCTGGAGGTGGTACTCAGCGCCACATCCCAGCAAGCATCAACCGAAGAAGTAACTCAACATGGCAACAGATCAAAGGAACCGACTTCACATGCGTTTTTTTTTTCTCAGAGCATCGTTAGCAGATGAAGTTCAAATCAGCGGCAAAAAACGCTGGATTACCAACAACGCGGGGCTGTGTTTTAGAGGCTGAGGCGTCACTTTTTGCGACTTAAAGCTTGCGGTGACAACTTCTAGTAGGTATGTGGCGTTTATTATAGTTCACATGGACGAAGTAAATGTTTATCTAGATTAATCACACACATCACAGTACACCATGATGCTTAACGAGTGCAGGAGCGAAGTCAAATGTATAATTGGCGTGATGTTAAATACAAGGAAACTTCTCACGATCTGCCTTTGGGTGACCATTTACGGTAATGAGAGGCAAATATTTGAGCAGACTTCAGTTATCATTCGCAGCTAAATAATACGGTGTCCTTTAAAGTATGACGCATTTCGCGCTAAATCGTAATCAGAGTTAATCGCGTCATTTAAAAAAAACTTGAAAAAAATGTAGATTTAAACAAGTATTTTTATTTCATTGCTTAAATTTGCCTTAGAAGAAAAATTATCCCTCAACAATTGGCTTTCCGGTCCAGGTTAATTATAAGCGGGGTGATTCTATTTCATCCGACGTTTCGGTCCTTGATTTGGACCTTCTTCAGGGAGGTCAAAAACCAATTAGTTTTTCACACAAATACGTTGAAACCCTGCACGAATGAGTTTTGCAAATTCTATAATCCTTTTGAATTGCAAAACTCCATTCCGTTTTTATTTATATAGTTTAACAATCTCCCGAACACTTTCCTGTACATAACATTCAAGTCAATCGTATTTAATAATCGACACTTGCAAAAACAGCAGCTTACTAAATTTATTCAACAATTTCAATGCAATATTTCTGCAGACAATGCCGGGATCACTATACCTACTCAGCAAGTTTTTTTCGTTCTAATTCCAATCAAAGATGCCTAGGTTTTCTCCGTTTCTGCACACAAATCGAACGATTCGAATTCCTCGGACCAGAGGAATGTCAAGGACTACTGCGCTTGGCCGGCCAGCCAGCCATCAGGAATGAAAAACATTCCATTCAAATTTATTCTAAACAGAAGCTCGCGAATCGTCGCGCAGCAATCAAAGTAAAAGTCGCAAAAACGCCGCAGCAAAAATGCCGCCAAATGATTCGTCTTCGTCAAAAGTGGACATTTTTTTGTCGTTCCTGTTCCAGTCGATCAAAGAAGTCCAAGTAGGCTGCAGGCTGGCCGGCAGCAGAAAATCCAAAATCGATCCAGTTTTTTTTCTGTTCGGAAGCCGGTGATACCGGTACAAGAAACACCGCACCCGCGCACCGCCCTGGGAGGAGAGATCAAAGAACGATCGAGGCCGCGCGGCGCGGATTCCCGAAAAAGGGAGCGAGAGCAATCAAATTATTCATCCTTTCGGACGGACCCTGGAGGAAAACCGCAGTTGATGCGATGATGATGCGCGTGATCCTACGCCTCGCGCTTTTGGCGGCTTAATCAGAGAAAGGTTGACGAAAGACGAGCAGGTAAGAAGGTAAGGTCACAAGAAGGCGCGTTGTTGCTGTTCCGATAATTACGTGGGGGGTTTCTGGTTAACTGGGAAGTGTGTTACGGGTTTTTGGAGAAAGAAAGCAATACTGAGACATTTAATAGAAACAGAAACACGTGTTTGATGAGCAAATTGAGATTTGAATTATGTAAAGAAATCCACGTGCTCCGGTGGTAATCGAACCCACGACTCCTAATTCACTAGACGGGTGCTTCTTTGACGGAGATGGCCAAGTCACTCCGTAGCTTGGAGGAAAGAAGCGACCGTCTAGCGAATTGGGAGTCGTGGGTTCGATTCCAACCGGAGCACTATGGGGCGGGTCTACAAAGGCTAAAAATATTTTTTTGGTTTTTCCGCATTTTTTGATAGTATTCTAGGAAGATTAGCTTAACATTGGTCAAATTTATGTATTTTTATCACATCTGGAAGGTGTAAGTAGTATTTAACCTAATTAGGAGCTACTTATTCCTGAACAAGAAACTTTGTTTGTTTTTAATTTTTGGGACAGGTCAAATGCTAATGAAAACTAGAATAATAGTGCCATGCATAAGATAAAATAAGAGAGTTGGAGGTGGAAACACCCTCCCCCCTTCTAGGCAAATCTGCCCCCTCCCGCCGCATTTTTTAATGTTATATAAGAGCATTGTATTTTGGTAAAGAATTGTTTATATACCAAGAGCCCCCCCCCCCCCCTTCAATTTATCTGACCTCCCCCCCACTGTAATTTTTTTTTTCAAACTCGCCGAAAGGATAATGTTTTAATATGCTTCTATTATTTTACTGAACACATATCAACATCATTCACTAAGTTGATGATTTGTCTCCATTCTTTATACTGCAGGAATGAATATTCTACCAAATAGAACATAATTTTCATTGATAAATTGCCATCGTAAATTTTATTATTAACCCTCTAATACCCAAATTTTTGATTTTGATTTTGATTCTTTTTAATTCTCGATTTCGTGAATTTCAGTTTTTGATTTTTTCAATTTTTATTTTTGAACATCCTTTTATATTTTTCCTGGAAGCCAATTTGGGGAACGGATGTTTTTAGATGAAAACATTTTGATATTTTATGATTATTGTTGAAATATTATCATTTTAAAAATGTTTCACAGAAAATTTTATTTTCCGTGTAATTTTAAGGAAAATAATTTTTGAGTGTATTCGATTCCCTTTAACTATTAAACAAGGATGATGATTTGGGAAAAATTTAAAATATTTTAATTATAGCGATTCAATTCAAAATAAACATTGACTTCTAAAAGGTGACTAAAACATCAATTTTTCAATGATTTTTAAAAAATGTAAATACGCTTTAAAATACACCCAAATCCATTTTGAGATATACAGAACAGTCCTAAATATAAGCCAAAAATATAAAAAAATGATTTTCCACGAAACAAAAATTACAAAAATGCTCAAACTATACCCCGTCTAAAGGCGGGATTGGGTATTAGAGGGTTAACTGTCTCTTGAAACTTAATCAAATTCACAAGCAATATCTACTTATTTTTCTGTTCAGGTGACATCATTCCATATATTTTTTGGGAGTTGTTAACATTTTAGAAACACTTTCACGATTTTTGGGAACATGGCCAATCAAACTCACCATATTTGAATCGTTATGTCTATATGCAACTTTTGTCGTGATTAAAAGAGCTGTTCTATAGTGTCCACATTATCGCTAAACATAACATCGTTTCCAAGTTCCGAATAAGCGTCGCACCAATCGTTATTGTATTTTTTAAAAGCATTTTTTGTGTGAGCCTTTTGCTATGCATTGTAAAAATATTGTGCTCCATACTTCAACTTTTGAAGTACAGTAGACGTCCGATAACTGCAACATGTTTACGTTTCATTTGACGAATGAAATTCGATAACTGCAGCAACTGTCAGATGTCATGGAACTGTCAGTTGCTGCAGAATGCAGCCAATGTGCATTTGAAAAACATCGCATAAGCAGCATGAGAAAACCATCGCAACGCTGTTGACATTTCATTATGACGGATAGCGGTGCGATAACTGCAAAATTGTTGCACTTAGCGGACTTGCAGGTAAAAGGCATTGCAGTTTAAGCGTTTGCACCGAGCGAACGTCTACTGTAGTCGTTCTCCTTTAGCAAGATCAAAATTATATTTTGCCTTAATGGGTGACGACAAGTTTGTTCTCTTCGTCATAATAGGTTTTTGTCTGCCAATTTTCCTGAAACTCGGGCATATAATTGAGCTTGGTTGGGAATAATTTGAGGTCAACTATGAGTTCAACAACTTTCAAAAAACCCTAGATGACGGAGAGAACAATACGGCCTAAAATACACAATTTCCCCTATATACAAATGCTTGTGTTGCATTGACTATTTAAGATTTTTTCAGATCTAAAGTAACACCACAGACAAACAGACGTCTCACTCTACTCAGTTCTCATCGTTTCCCTTTTTAACGTAATTAGCATTGGGCGATTATGTTTTCGTGACGATGATTTTTATCGCATTGGAACACAGTGATACGTCTGTTTGTCTGTGGTAACACGATACTCCTATGTTCCATATTACCACAAACAATTATTTTTAGATTTGTTTTCGTTTAATTAACTACTGTGCGGTATTCACGTTGCTAGCGTTTAAGTTCAAACTTATGATTTGAAAATATTGACCTCGTCGAACACGATGGAGGTCAATTTGTTACATTCAGTTCGTCAGATTTTGTTCATACTGTGTATTCTTTGCGGGATTCCTTCAGGAATAACTTCAGGGATTTTTGCCAGAATTGCTTTCGAAAATCCTAAATCCTGACCCTTACAGAAATTCTAGCTAGCATTCTTCCATGGATTTCTGCTGGAATTACTTCACAGATTCATCCTAGTATACTTTCATTGGAATATAATTCCAGTGGAATTCTTTCAGATATACGTCCCGTGATCCTTGCTGGCTCCTCGGGAGTTTTTCATGCATTCCTCTCGGGATTTATACTGTGATTATTGTAGGGTTTCCTACCAAGCTTTCAGCTGAGTTTCCACTCAGGATTCTACCAGATATGCCTCCCAGAATTCCTTCAGTAAATCTTCCTGGGATTCCTCCAGAAACTTCTACCGGGATTGTTTTGGAAAATCTTGAAAGGTTCCTTCCAAGATTTCGAGTCAGCATTTCTTTAGGGATTACTGCTGGAGTTTCTTCAAAGATCCCTTCTGGGATTTCGTAGAGGATTCCTTTAGAGGTTCCTGCTAGGATTGCTCCAGGAATCCCAACTTGTATTCTTTGAAAGATTTCTGTGAATATTGTGAGATTCTTTTAGGTATTCGTGCCAGGATTCCTGCCGGGGTTCCTCCAAAGATTCTTTCCGGTTTTATTTTTACATTCCTCCCGGGATTTCTTTAATAATTGAAGAATAATTATTATTCTTTCAAGAAGTCCTGTAACCGAAAGACACATTATCTTTTCGATGTAACTTTGGTAGTGCCCAGAATAACACCATTAACCGTTATGTGTCCGACAAACTTTTTGATTTTCAGCGTAGGTGCATTATAAATGTTTGTTTACAATGCAAAACTATCACCACTATCATGTGTACCTAACAACACAGCGTAAGATATTCACCAGGACGCGGTCTGGTTTTATATCTATGGGCCCACGCAAGAAAAATCCACGCAACTAATTTTCGCGCAGGAGTCTAAACAGGTGGAATCTCCGCAATATAAGTCCTATTCTTTTCGAGTATGGTTATCATCTCTCTCACTTGTTTAGAGCTGTATTGTATCTATACGGATCAGAATATACGATAGCGTAGAAGTTTTGCTGAAATAGAACTTGAGTAAATTATCAGATATTAAGGACCTACGATGAAGATTTTTTTTTGGATTTTTTTTTTCGTCAAATCATGCTTATTTTATTGGAACTTGACCTTTGACTTTAGATAAGAAATTTTCGGTGGAATTGCAAATGCGGAATGACGTCAGAAGGTATTTCTTTGATAAATTTGAAAGGAATATCTCTAGAGAATTTCCATGAGAACTCCGCAAAGGAATTCTGGAGCATGCAACGCTATCCCGCCTATTCCTGTCACCCTATTACCAAACTTTCCACTAGGTCTGGTTACCCGATCTTCTGGCCGGTGCAACTACTTCCCCGTTGAAATGGAGATACTGGGAAGATGCTAATGACCTCAATGGTGTCCGTTTGTACGAGTTACCCAGCTTTACTGTGCGTAATACTTTAGCGCGGAACACAGAACTAAAACAAATCTGCTGTTGGCAAATCACTGTTTCAAGACTTATGAAACAAATAAGTTTCCGCACAATTGCTTACACAGAACGTTACTAATCAAAGTGTTTCATCTGATCGTGAAGCTACCCTTAAACGGAATGTCCAACCTTGTTTGATCAACTTTTTTTCGCCTACCATCATTCCAGTTATCATAACTGCAGCTGTAGAGTACGTATGTGTTTGTGTTTCCTGTTCCTGGGAAGGTAAAAAACATGTCGCCGTCATTTAGCCCATCGTCACCATCCGTCGCCGTTCATCGCCAACCGCCGTTCGATCGCATACAAATCAGATTGATTTGCAATTTTATTTTATTTAGCATGGCCGAGAAAACACCGTAGCTGGGCCGGCTGGTGTCTCTGCGGAGACTGCAATCATACTGATGATGAATAACAAACGGGGAATCGATATGTTCGTTTTCCCAGATGCCTTTCCAGCAGACACATATAACAACATCATGCTGAATTCAAATAAGCCTGTCTGAATGAGCATCAGCCATCCGCAGCAGCAGGTTCGATTTCAACGGGTAAAAAGTACAAGCAGTTTGTTGGACTTCTTCGGCAGACTACCGGTAGGTGTACAACATGGAAGATGATGGAAATTGCATAAATTATCGACCGACTAGACGGCGGCAACGGATGGAAGTTAACCAAATTAATTATGCATATATTTCTAGCTGTTTGCCATTTAGAGTTATATTTTAAATTCAAAATGTCGTTAACTTCAGACATATTAGTTATCTTACATCTGTCGCGACACGATCACAACGGAATACACAGTGTCCAAACAGATGCACATAAGCCGAAACGATTATATCTGGGAATATTCCATACAGCGTTTTGTAGTTTCACACAGAAAATTCTCTGCAACTCTTTGCACTTGAAAATTCTAAAAGGTTTTCGATTAACCTAACGCCCACGCTTCGTGACCGCAGAAGGTCATCGGAAATATTAGCATCTTATAAAGAGCGCATTTCGTCTACGTTTGCTAGGATGTCCGCCCAGCCAGCACGAAATCGTATATGATGTGAAATAGGATGCTAAAATGAAAACCATATGCGTACATACTGAATGGAATTCTATTTAACCACTTTCGCATACTATTGAACAACATATGCGATCGTGTGTTGGCTGGGCGGCAAAAGGCCTAATGACGTTTGTCGAATGTCGTTTGGCCGAAAGGATCGTTTAACCGAATAATGATCAAAAGAATTAAGAGACGCAAAGAAACTCTGAATACCATTCTAGCTGCCAATACGATCATCAGAAAAAGTTCCTTCTTTTAATCATAGATCATTCTTTTTAGGTTCACCATAAAGAGATTAGAGCGTTGAAACTGTGAATATTTTTGTCATAGATTTCTCCTTGAATCATATCCGTGCAAAGGCGCATAACCAAATGATATCTCTCTAGTAATAAACCGTGTTACCGACGTTTTCATTTTGTTGTTTTGGTTATCATCTTTTTCTTATTTGTAATCTTACATGATAACCAATTGAGTAATCAACAATTCGGTATCACAAAAAAAAAACAGAAGATAGGGTATAAGTACCATTCCTTGGCCTAATTTGCAAACCGCCTTGACAATTTTGACCATAACTCATCAATTAATAGCACTAGAAATAATATGTTGATCCTATTACACACTCTAGGCAATTCTTGTTTCACCAATTAATATTAATATTCAAGAATTTACTTTATTAAGTTGAAAAGATTCGATGCGATGGTATGCAACGTTGGTCTATGGTACAAAAATTGGCCTATTAGTGGATACAACGTTGGCCTATTGCTTTCCATGTACTAGAACTACTTATTATCTCATTTTTTCAATATTTCTGCTGAAGTATTATCTCTGTTTGTTTACCAATCTTACTTGTAAATTACATTTTCGGAGCTAAATTTTGAAAAAACTGTAAATGAATTACTTAAACTAAAGTTCTTTCTTAATTTATTAACGGTAGCAACGCAACCCTATAATTGTGTTATATTTTTACACTCACCGTGCACAAAATCTTTCTTCCTGTTCGTTCTTTCTGGTTCTTACGCAAGCAATGTTGTTGACGTCACTTTATCGGTGTTGTTGACGTCACTTTAGTGATGGGCCAAGATTTGGGTACATAGTGAAAAAAATGTCCTCAATATTCGGCCCACATTCAATTTGTAAAATATTTATTATTCATTGAAAACAAATATACAAAATAGAGTCTTTGACCGTCGCATCAAATGCTCAGTTATTGAAAAGTCAGTTCGAAATGTTCCAGATTCATGCCATTTATGATCATGTGTATAGACTACCCACGCCGAAGAATCATGGCGTCTACAAAAGATAAACAAAGAGACATTTTCATTCAATTTTAATGCTCCAAAGTGCTAAAATTGAAACGAAATGTTATAGTTGTTTGCCGCATAGCTTTTCCGATATTTAATTATGCGTGTTTGTTTGAGTTTTTGGTTAACGTTGAGATAGGCCGAACGAGGGGACTATGCCAACGAAGCATCCCGATACCCTACCGTGATCATGTGTGCGAGAACCGATTTTGAAAATATTGTTTCATTATTTAACCAAAAAAAAAAAAGTGAGAAAATGTTTCCATTTTCGGCCTAAGCGCATCGCTTCGTTTTCGGCTAAACGGCGTTCGGGCAAATGATCCAGAAACCAACATCTTCACTAATATCACTTATAATAAGAGTATTATAATCAGCAAGACTTTGTCGTATATGTGTGATACATATTTAGGAGTGTTCAATAAAGAATCAAAAGAGCGCTATATGCAACAGGTTTATTTACATCTACAGGGGATACTCAAAATAACTGGGACAGGTAAAATTTTCACTTTTCAAAAAAAATGTTCAACTTGCTGTAACTTTTTGAAAAGAGCATCTTATATTCTCAAATTTTTACTGTAAGTTCATCAACTAGTTGTGTATCAGTGGTCAAAATTTGGAAAAAAACGGGCCATTCTACACGAAGTTATAAAGGTCCTAGAAAAAGGCATAATTATCCGATAGCCAACTTTGAGCTGTTATATCTCCGGATTCACTGAACCGAATGCAATGCAATTTTGATCATTTATGACTTATATAATGAGCTATTAAAAACATTTGACTAAGCTTAAAATTCTTTACACGAAAGAAAATTATTACGATTAGATTATTTTTCTAATATAACACCAATTCATTCAAAACATCATCATCGATTTAAAATTGGAGATAGTAATTATAGTTCATTTAAATTCCCTCTAATTGAGTTGAATATATTTATGTTTCAAAGAAAAGCAACAAAATTGCCGGCAATCAATTGAAAAAGTAAAGGGATGCATTTGAAAAATAGATAAATTTACTGGCAAAACATGGAATAAATGAAATCGCCATAACTTTTTTTCTAATTAATAATTTCAAATTAAGTCAACTGTTTTTCAAAGTTCATTATATTAGATCAAAATTTCATTGCATTCGGTTCATTGAACCCAGAGATATAACAGCTCAAAGTTGGCTATAGGATAATTATACCTTTTTTTAGAATCTTTATAACTTCGTGCAGAATGGCCCGATCTTTTCCAAATTTTGACCACTGATACACAACTAGTTTATGAACTTACAGTAAAAATTTGAGAATATTTGATGCCCGTTTCGAAAAGTTACAACGAGTTGAACATTTTTTTGAAAAGCGAAAATTTTACATGTCCCAGTTATTTTGAGTATCCCCTGTATGTGCGCCGGGTGAAATCTTTTAGGTTATGTCCCGCAACTTGCAAACGGTTCTGGGTCATTTGCCTTTATTGAGCACCCCTAAATATGTACCACACATATACGACAAAGCCTTTCTGATTACACTAAAACCTCTTTTTATGCATGTTATTTTTATGCACTTTTAATTTGTGCACCATTTTTTATGCCCTGCATAAAAAGAGGGAAAGCTACTCAGAACCAATATTGTGCACAGTGCCGGATTTAGGCTTCGGGGGGCCCGGGACAAACTTATTGGAGTAAGCCCCCTAAAAGCAAGATTTTAAAGATGTAAATCTTATATTAATTTTTTGTCAATGTTGTGTAATTCGTATTTTTTTTAGATTTTTACTGTTTTTTTTGCGATCGCAATATTTTACGAGTACTGCAAGACTGAAAAAAGTAAGGTCTTTAGGGGGCAACTGTAGCAATAAATTTACGAGAACGTCGGTGAAACCCAAAATATAGATATGTAAAACTACTGCTCCGAGGTGTTTTAGGAAGCTAGGTTTCCAAAATTGATCCCAATTTCCTAAACATCTCCTGGAATAATTATCATATCTTTCCCATAAAAACATCTGTCCTCAACGAACTGAGGCAGATGGGTATTGAGTACGTGTTTTCAAAATATAATCGTATAATCAACAGAAGCATGCACAATCATTTTCAAATAAGTGATTGAATTGTTAAACTATCAATGAAATGACATTACTATTGATACACAAACATCGTTTAATTTACTCTGAAAAAAATATCTTTGGTTTTGTTAAGAAACGTTTTTAACTTTTACTACAGAACTCAATACAAACTTTCAAGAGGTTTTAGAGAAACTCGTGTACACCAAAATAAACAAGAAACTTCTTTTTATCCAATTGATGAATATTGTTTACCTCTCTGGAGAAACAATTGAATCGTTTAGTTGTCGCTTTTTTTTTTTTTTAATTTCAATTGTTTTGCATTTATCAATAAATTGACAAAACAGTTTTATGCTTTTAGAATGGCAGCTCATATAGAAGAAAATATCCCACAAAAACTGTAAATCACCACCAAAAATCATGAAGTTTAGGATTTCGATTCATTGTCAAGTCAAATTTCAGATTATGAAGTAATCTCGATACTTTTGGTAACCCAATAACCACTACTCTAGGACAACTGTGTTTTATATAAGTTCGTTGAACAAAATATATATAGTGCTTCTGGATTCTTGGGGGGCCCCCTCAATCGGGGGGCCCGGGGCACTTGCCCCCATTGCCCCCCCTTAAATCCGGGCCTGATTATGCATAAGAATATTTAATAATGACGGGAACTATTGCAACGGCGGCCAAGGGGTGTTTACAGAGGAGAGCAAAGGAAGGTTACAGGTTCGTTTTTGGGTGTTTCCGAAGGTCTAATGTGCGTTACATGGGGTCCGAGTGGATCTTAAGGAGGTTTCGGAGTCATTTCAGGAAGTCTCAGAGCATTTTAGGCTGGTTTCAGAGGCGTTTTTAGGGGTTTTGGTTTGGGAGGATTTTTTGAGGCATTTCAGGATGTGTCAGACCATTTTCTGCGTAATTCAGAGGCGTTACTGAAGCGTTACGGAAGAGTTTTCGGTGTGTTCGGAGCTTCTCAGATGCGTTACATGGGGTCCGAGGGGGTTTAAGGGGGATTTTGAAGGCATTTCAGAACGTTTCACATAGGCGTAAATGGACCAAATTCCTGGCCATAAGTCAACCACTTTTTTGGGATTTTCCAAAGCCTTATATTTTTTGAAGATAGACGAAGTATTGCTTCATCATGTGGCAATCAATAAAACACTTTGGGATGCACATTTTTTTAAGAATGATCCAGGCATTCGATGATTTTCTCCACTGTTTTTTTTTTCGTTTGTATCATAACTCATCGGAGGTAGGGTCTTGTACCATTTGGGCAGGTGTACCTATTTTGGGCACTTGCTGTTATAACTGAGTCAATTTCAAACCGATTGATTTGAAATTTTGTCCAGATTTTGGCCCGTACAGTATCTAACTCTGTACAAAAATTCAAATCAATCGGTTTGAAATTGACTTAGTTATAGCGACAAGTGCTCAAAATAGGTACACCTGCCCAAATGATACAATACCCTACTTCAATTATCACAATATCGACAGATTAAAAAAGATAATTGAGTATGTTAACCAGTTCTCGTGATTAAGGTGTATCATTTAAACAAAAGACTTTTCAAAACCATGATTTTTGTAAATTTTTAATCATTTTCAGCATTCAAAAAGTTTTCAGATTCTGCAGCATTCCGCGATCTGGATACAATTACAATAAAATATAAAACATATCCTTTGCGAATCGCAAGAGAACGGGTACCAGAAAGTACCAGACGAAAAAATAGATCATTTTGAAAATTTCACTTTTTTGACTAGTTTTTAGTTACAATTTATGTTCAATTTTGATATAACAACTTCGTTTCGACTATTTTTTAATGGATGGCCACTTATTCTCGGTAAGTAGAATACAAATCTGGTCTTGTATCTCTTAACGAAATGTGTCAAATGATATCGATTTTGTAAATTTGAACAGAAATCTCCAAACACCGTTAAACGCCTAAATGTATGCAATGCACTAGCATATTATTTAGCTAAAACTGTTGTGTTCAAAATTTGTTTAATAGTTATTTATGTAACGAGTTGCAAAAAGTTGATTTTTTCAGTACGAGTCGTACATTTATCCAACGAGGCTTGCCGAGTTTTGCAACGAGTTCCATACAAAATTTTATGCAATGATTTTTTCATAATGCAACCCATTTGAGTTGCATAATGTTCATAATGCAACTCAAATGAGTTGCATTATGAACATTATATAACTTTTTTTCATTATGCAACTCATTTCAGTTGCATAATGAACCAGTTCGGAAAAAATGGCCATTATGATACCAAAATGAGTTATATAAAATGGAAATTATGATACTGAATTGCATAAAAAAATTAAAACAACTCGAACAAAGAGCTCACTATGCGAAGCATGTAATATTATGTTGATGCACCGTAAAGAATATATTCTCTTACACATAATGTTTTATAGCTAAACTTATTGAGTATTTCACTCAGTACTCCACAAACTTACTTTTATGTGTATATTATGGTAAAATTCCATGTTTTAAAATAAAAATTCGAACTGATATATTTCACACGGCTTCTCTCACCATGTTCATACTCCTAATATTTCATTCATTAATAATTTTTGAGTTTTGAAGTGTTTTTCGGGGCACTATTGAACTTAGCCCAAAATGAATTGGGAATCACAAAAATATCTGGGAAACGGTACAACATATGAACTGATTTTAAGGGATCGTTCGCAAATAATTTCTCGTATCTCTTAAAATCTAGCAGATAGAACAATTGTTCAACAAGTTTTCTAATAATGATATTCCTTACAACTTTGCTGAAGACATAAACACGTTGTCTTCACTGATGAAAAAAAAAATGAATTTCACTCACAATTCTGGGAAGTGATTCTCCCAGAACGAGTGATCCAAACAATGAATTTTATGGAAATATAATTATTTTTGAGTTCTCTGTACTCAAAACAATAAAAAAAATGACGATTCAAGGGATTTTTGGGGGTGAAAACATACGTTGCTCTTACCGAAGTTATAAGAAATCACTTCTGGCCTTAACGTGGATTAATATGGCTATTTATAATCCAAAATGCATCCTAAATATCAAAATTCAAAATTTTATCGCTAGTACCTACATAATACACCATAAAAACGTGTTAAAACTTTTTGGCCAGGAAATGAACCCTGTTACTCCAGTGTGCTTTTCAGAGCATTTTCTGCGGAATTAAGAGGCGTTAAGGAAGCGTTACGGTGGAGTTTTCGGGGGTTAGGAGCTTCTCAGGTGTGTTGCATGGGTTCCTAGGGGGTTTAAGGGGGATTGTTGAGGCATTTCAGGAAGCTTCAGAGCAGACTCTGAAATACCTTAAAACGCCCCTCAAACCTCTTGCAACGCCCTTTGAAGGCTCCTGAGTTCCCTTGTATTGCCTCTAAAGCTTTTTTTAATTTATGCACCATGTGCATAAAAAGAGGTTCCAGTGTATAATACTCTTATTATAATGTGATATTAGTGAAGATGCTGAGGTGCTATGTAGTTACCGAATTTGTTAGTGTTACTCTGTATATTTAAAGTCATCATCTTGTCTAATAAAAACATGTACAGCTTTGCAGCAGATTGAACAGCCATCAGTGGTTTGCTTTAAAGATATCCGTTAAAAGAGTCGGTTCAACAATTTGTTTTCTGGAATCTTTCAAAGCCTATTAATTTTGATGAAGTATTGCTTCATCATGTGATGAGCAATGGAACACTTTGGGATGTGTCTGAATTTGATGCTTTTCTCTATCATTTTTTACATTTGCATCATAACTAATAGACGAAAATGTAGTGCTGCCACATTTTATTCCAAATCTTTCAAACATTTTCAATCAAACGATTGAGCAAAGCTCTATTTGCTTCCGTATAGAATAACTTACGACTATAATTGCTTTTAGTTAAGGGGGTTTAAAGCAATGGGATGTAAGTGACCAAAACCTGATTATGGGATAAGAAACGTCGGAGATGAAAAACAATATTCGTTATATTCGTTGTTGTTGTGCGGCTCCGTGGTCGTGTGGCTAGGGTCACCAAGCTCTTAGTCGCATCGTGCTGAGGAGCGCGGGTTCGATTCCCGCTGCAGCTGTCAGGAAAAGTTTTCGGCTGTGCCACTGGACGTTGCATGCTAGTCCGTTGTCTAGTGTCGTGCTTCCTTCAAAGAGCGAAAAGCTCACTGGAAGCATTGAACGTGTCCGTGTCTTTTAAAAAAAAAAACTTTGACGTACACCCCTTTTCCTCCAAACAAATCCACAATGGATGTAACCCTACATGTAGACTCAAGTATAACTATGAATAAAAATGTCATAGAATTGTATTATCCCGTTTTTAGTGAATTATGCACTGTTATAAGTCAATTATCAATTATAAGCACGATGATTTGGAAGCATCAACACTTTTTCCGAAAAGAACAGTTTGATTAAATAAAAAAAAGCTAAATATGCTTTATTGTAGGCCCTCCCTGACGTAACCATCATATGATGAAAGCCCAAGCTACTGAAATGAACTTCAAGGAACTTGAAAGTTCCGGTCAAGTTCTGTCTTAAAGTTGTTTTCCAAAAATTTGTCCTGGATCGCCCGTAAGTTGAACATTTGATGCACTATTGATACGTATGATCTTGTACCGACTTTTTGAACCCTCTAAGCAGAATACCCTCTTCGAATGAGTGTAATCAGTTTCGTACCTTTTAATTCCGCCCTATGTTGCTTATCCTTTGACAGATACGCGTATTTCGACTACCACTTGTAATCCTCCTAAGTGTCAGTTATCCACAGTGTCAGTGGATAACTGACACTGAGGAATATTACAAGTGGTAGTCGAAATACGCGTATCTGTCAAAGGATAAGCAACATAGGGCGGAATTAAAAGGTACGAAACTGATTATACTCATTCGAAAAAAAAAAAAAATAGATGCGTATGTTGATTGCTATGTTTTATATAATTTGAAAATGGGTACCGTTGCCTTATGTACTTTTCTTACGAATTGCCAAACATTTACGAACACAATATTGTAATGTATTGTAGATGTCAAAAAAAGTAAATTGAAACGATGATTATTCAATCATCCAATTGATTTGTTTTTTTTTTTCAAATTTAAAGTGGCTCTGTTTCGGCACAGCTTCAAATTTTATTGGCATCGTGAGCCACCATTCATTGACTCAGAATAATAATCGATCATAACTTTCATGCAGTTAATTGCTCGCAGAATACGCATGGTAAGTACCCCTTTCAGATATGGTGCAATAAAACAAAATACTTCGAAACAAGTGACCCCTGCTTCGATGACAATTATCCGACCAATTATGAGTGTCCGATGAAGGAAGGCTGAGCTGAATTTTCAACAATATCGAAGTCAAACTACCATATGGCGTCCGCGTAATAAATAAAATGCCATCGAGCCATACGAACCGCTACGGGAGGAAACCGATCAAACCGCATGCGGATATAAATTTGCTTAATTCGACTTAATTTGTTTCAATTAGCTGCCATTCAGTTCCTGAAAATTGGAACGAGTTTCACCGCCGTCGATATTTGCCGTTGCAACTGCGTTCGTACCACAGTGGGAAATTGATTGGTTTATTGTCAAGAACAGTCAACGCCAGTTTTGACTGCATTTCACATTATTCATTTTCAGAGATCTAAGCATTGAGACAACCCAGTGTGGTGTTGTAAGGCGCCACTACAATCGAGATAACAGATAAAACCTTTTTTTGCCAGGGGAAGTGCAAGGCCAATTCGAACAGTTCCCATGGAATGCGATTCGACGGACGACTTCTTTGAATCTTGAACGACGATGAGAAAACACTTACGCTTAGTAGTTGAAGCCCTTGTAAGGTTATGTTCACTTGATGCATGTTGCTTTACGAAGCGTACGGCATGCTGAGCTCAACGGCGGTGCCTGCAATGAAATATGAACGTTGCTTAGTTTAATTGGATAATCGATATATAATTGGTTAATTTAATTCAACACCCCTTTGCTTCTGAGGGATATCAGAGTTGTGTCGTTTCGATTAACTTAAAGGCGCACTCGATTTCCCACGCGAACGAATATTCAAAAAGAAACGAATTTTAGACCACAAAAATCAGACAGTATATTACGGAAACGTACCGCAAAAACCAATTACTTTTGTTATAAACAAATCATTTATTCTATGCAAAGGGTGTATGCACAAACTTCTGAACGCCAATTGTGGTATTTCCTAACCGTCAGGAATAAACCTAGCTTGGTAAGTACACACACACACACACCAATAGGGCACTGCATTGTTTTGATTTTGTATGGGGTTTTGACGTTTCTTGGCCTTGTTGTTTACAAAATTTCTGTAAGAGTGAAAGAGAAGGAGAGAATTTCGTGCAGTGCCCTATTGTCCACTTTGGGAGGCGGTGAGACTAACCGATTAAAAATTGATTTCACTTGACAGGTTGTGGTTGGACTTTATGACTGTTGATGACAGGTGTACGCGATAAAGCGGTACAAACATAAGTACAGGGTGGCCCAAGTTGATTGACAGTGTTCGTTTATGTCAGTACTGTTGGTTGACGTTTATTTAAAAAATAAATGTATGAGCTTGACAAGTAAGAATAATAAAAAAAAATTTCTTCAAATTGGCATGGGACTTGAAACCCAAATTTAGTTACATATCGTTACCACCTCTAGTTATTCAACGCATGCCTATAACATTTTCATGAAGAGGTAAGTTTTCACTATCCGATGATCATAAAAGTTTTTGCGGGCATGTGTTGGATAGCTAGAAAATACCGAGGGAAGGTTTTTCTTACTTATTCTTCCTGTTACCACACGGTAACTCTTAGATCAATGAACATATGATGTGGGTCGTTGGAACATAATAATCAAAATCAACGTCCAATTTGAATGGGTTAGTTGACATAACGATTGGCAAAATTAAAACACATGGGGTGGTGTAAGTTGCTCTTCACTAGCTGCGGTCCAAACATCGGATATACCAAAACGCCGAATGAGGAGAAAAGGAAAAAACGTAATCGTAAAAACGTAACAATAGAGAGTTGACAATGGATCGCCCAATCCCCCCGATCTTTCGTGTCTTCGTGCGATCGATCGGTGCGGCGGTAGGATCGATCGGTCCATGATCGACTTTCCGGAGCCAATAATGGGATCAACGACAAAACGATCTCAGGCGGAATCCCAGCAACCACAGTGATCCATTCCATAACTACTCGACCATCAACAAAACCGTATGTTAGTGACAATCACATGCCAACACCACCGCCCCCTTTTGGGGATGCACACATCAAGTTAGTGATTTAACACCGGTAGCCAACTCCTTCATTTCCCGACCTGGCGTCCATCCACGAGGCCGTGCTTGTAGTGTAAGCAAACAGCACCCCACCCCCCCTCTTTGAAGGAATCACAAAGAGGATTTTGCTTTGAAGAAGCCTTCCACCCACGATGTCCGTCATTTATCATAAGCTAATAGATATGTAAGTAACTATTTCTTTGTTGTTTGGTTAGGACCACCATCATCCGAAATCTCTCCCTCACTTACAACACCCTTGGACCCGGTAGCATAAGAGGCCTTCTGTGCCCACCCCGGAAGCGGTCGCGGCTCGGACCAGCTGCTTGGGGTTTAGCTACATTCCCTACTGGAGCGTCAAGACCCTCCCGGGGTCAAAAGCGAGTTTCAGCCCTTTTAAAAACTAACAAATGCACACCGTATATCTGTACTTCAGTATGGTTTGGATTAAAGTGTCTCGAGTATACCAAAGTGGATAATCCTTGTCGTTTTGACAGGTCTCCTGCTCGATTAGAACTATGAGGATGACACTAGATCGACTGTTCCAATTTTGACGTTTCTCCTCTTTGTTTTATCCAGGCTCGTTAGTTTGGATGAACTAGAATAGTTTTTATAGATATAAGGGGATTAGTAGCAAAGGGCAGAACATCGAAGTGTGCCACGCGCGAGGAAGGACGCAACAAAATTTGCGTGTTGTGTTTAGGTCGTGCTGCTGTCATCTTTTTAGAAACAATTTGGCCGATGGCCACTCGAAAAATTGTAATTAGGTATTCAATCATTGATTTAAAAAAAGTAAATATGATTGTGTGGACTGTGGAGTGTACGTTTGTGCCAGTTTAAAGCAGATTTTGCAATGAACTTGCAGCCTATAAGCACTATATTTCCGATCGGTGTGAATGTGCGAGAGGTTTTCCAAGATTTTTTGTATTTTTTTAATTATAGTAATCTCAAAGAAGTTTCGAAAAGCTTGTAATTTGATTTTTTTTAAAGCCTAGCGCAAAATCGACAAGGTCGCTTGGCGAAGGGGTTGCATCTGGGCCCCTCATATGACATATGCTTGAAATGATCCTGTATATCTACTTATGAACACTCAACTAAGTTTGAGTGCATTGTTACGAGTGTATTCTCAGTTTCGAGTTCAAAAGGAATTGCTTAAGAAATTTCTTAACCGATTCCTGGCAGAAACTTTCTACGGTGACTGCCATTTGAATTGTCATATATTCGCAACTGCGTAATGCGATCGAAGAAAAAACTGTTTCAAGAGATATTCAGGCAAGGAATTTCTCATGCATCAAGATAGGCTGAGAAATTCCTTCTGATCTGCAAACAGCCCTGTAGAAATGAAGGTTTTATAATCATACTAGCTGTCCCGGTAAACTTTGTCTTGCTTTCTGCGTTTTTTTACATTTCAAGTTCTAATCCTCTTTCAGAACCTATAAAAATCGATTTTCAAAAACTCTCAATTTTTCCACGTATTTTGTTGCCTCATAAACCTTCCTTGGGTGAAAACTAACAGAACAAAACAAAGACGACCCTAATCGGACATTCCCACTGCATTTTTATATATTAACCTTATAAGGCTTGCAATACATGCATGAAACAAATGAGCAAATTCCGGTATTTGTGTACTTCTTTTGATAGACCATAAACCGTATTTCACAAATTCAGAATAGTTTAGATGAACCAGGAAATCTCTAAGATGTATAGACAAGTATCATATTATGACTATGGTGAATTGCTCGAGGAATCTCATTAACCCTCCTTTGGCATTAGGGTCATTTTTGACCCAAACCATATACTACACAAGCGATCTGTTCTCAACGTGATGCTAAGGTTAATAATTACAAGAGGGATCCCAGAAATTCTCAAAGGCATTACTAGAGGAGTGTTTGAAAGAACCCGTGAAGAATATCCTGTAGGAATCCAGGAAAAACTCCTAGAGAAACATTGGAGGAATTTGTATGAACCCGAATAGGTATTTCTATAGGAATCCCTGGGGATGTTCTTGGAAAAATGCGTATAAACATTCCCAAATAATTACCTGGGGAATCTATATACGAAGAAACCACTTTAGAATTCATGAGGAAAATTTATGGATAAATATCAGCAGGTATTTCTGGTGCAATTAACAAAAATCTTCAGAGGAACAGGAATGCCTGCTGTGGTCTTTTCAGGAATTCCTGTTGGAGTTCCAACAGACATTTCTTCAAGAAATTCTTTAGGAATATTTCTTGGATTTCTTAGATGAATTTCTGCTGTGATTTCTTTAAAGATTTCTCCAGAGTATCTCTAAAAATTCTTCTTGTCATTTCTTCAGGGGTATTCCCAAGGATCCCCAGAAATTCCTACTTGGATTCCTTCTAGAACTTCTCCGTGAATTTTTGCCAGGATGGCTCAAGCATTATCAGCTGGGACTTTCCATCTGTAACGGCTCTTGAAATGAGTTGAAATCTCAACAAAAATTCAATGAGAATTCCTATCAACAATTTCTAGAGGAATCCCAGCTGCGTTTCTGAAGCGACTCCAGTAGACACTTCTGGCTATGTTCATTCTTTAGGGAGCGCTTTTTGATTTTCTATGAAGTATTTGCAATTTATTATGGTCGCAATAACCTTTTGCTGATAAAATCATAGCTGATGATTACGCGAGTTATCCAAATTTCAGGCGCCCCCTATACTGGGGCGCCCTCTTGGAAATGACTTCAATATTGCGCCTTATGAGAATTCAGGAAACCCCTCCACCAAATTTTTCTGTACATTTTGCGACATTTTTGCAGGAATTTCTTTTATGTTTTCAGAAAGAACTCTTTTTAAGGTTCCTTCATAAACTGTTTTATGATGTATTCCTTCCCATGCACATCTTTAGAATTTTCTCTACAATTACCTCCAGGGAATCTGTCTGAAATTCCTTAAGGGATGCTTTCAGGATTTATTAAAATTTTCCAGAATTTTTATAGAAAAAAGATTTTTGAACGATTTACTAGAGTCATATCAGCAAGAATTCCTACAACGATTCCTCCATATGCCCCTTCCTGTCTATGTATGTCTTGACAACTTCTCGAGGTATTTATCCTGAGATTCTTTCATGAATTCTTCCAGGAGTTTTTCTTGTGTCTGGTTCAGGAATATCTCAAGCAATTTCTCAACAAATTTAACTTGAGGGGATTTTTCCAGAAATTCCTCCTGAGATTCTATAGAAAATTTATTCAAGGATTGCTATTTTTAGAAGTTTGTGTATGAATTCCTTCATGTATTACTTAAAGAGTTTTGAAGAAATTCTTCCACGAAAAGTATCAGAATTTTCTATGGAATTTTTTCATGAATTTTTCTCAATTTTTTTTTTCATAAAGATTTAAAAATTCTTTTATAAATTCCTCTAGGATTTTTCTTTAGAAATTCGGATTTTTTTCTATGCACTATTTTTTTAAATAATTGTTGGAATTTCTCCTGAGATTCCTTCAGAAATTGCTCCAGAAAACCCCACACCGATGAATCACCTTATTTTTTGTACACTATTTATGAATCACCATGTTGATCAAATGGAGTGATCCATAAACTGTGGTCGTTTTTGCCGATTCATAAATTGTGGGGTCACTGTATTCAGGGCCGCCACTCAGGCATTTTTCAGTAATTCCTCCGAAAGTTTTCAAGAGATTCTTCTCCAAGTACTTCTGGGAGTTTCGTTAGAAGATCATCCAGTAATTCCTTTAGGGATTGCTTAGGATTTATTCTGACCCATCTTCAGGGCTTAATTCAGATTGTTTTCCGGAGATTCTTCAGGACGTGTTGGAGTTGGTCTAACGGGATCGCTGTGATCAAGTCATCTACGAATTTCTTGATGGATGGTAACGAAATGTTTAGCATTTGAGTCACAGTATCGAGCCAGGTCTCCATAACCCAATCGGCTACATGGGATGACAGGGGGTTACCCATGGCCGTAGCAAAGATTTGGGCGTAATGTTGACCATACCTATGCTTGAAATAACCTGAGTCAATGGAGAACTCAGTTGTTTCAAGGAACAAATCCAGCCAGATGTTGGTATGCGGGCTGATTTCGTTCCACCGCATGATTATGCCACTGATCACTAGGGACTTGGGTATCGAAGTGAACAGAGCTTTCACATAGAGAGATATCAGTACACGGTTTGGGGGTTGTCTTATGCTGTTTATGAAGTCACAGAAACTGTAGGAGTCTTTTATGTTATATGAGCTTATCAATGACTGTTGTAGCGTCCTTCCCACAAATTTGGATATGGGTTATGAAGACCTTGCTCGATACTGTGACTCGTATGCTAAACATTCCGTTACCATTCATCAAGAAATTCGTAGATGACTTGATCACAGCGATCCCGTTGGACCAACTCCAACACGTCCTCGATACCTTCAACAGCTACCCCCACATCCAATTCACCCACGAGTTGGAAGTGGATAACAAGCTACCTTTCCTCGTTATGCTGTTATTCAGACATAGCGATCAAAAAGTCACAAAACAATGGTATCAAATTCCGATCGCGAGTGGTAGCCCACATCATTGATGAAAGGTTACCCCCAGTCGCTTCGACACCGAATAACCAACCGTATAAATGAAAAGCCCACAACACCAGTGGAGCAACAATCGGCCGAAAACCTGGAATATACTTACCGCAACATACCAAACATACCTCACCTGTCAAACATGGTTGACAGGGCATTCAAGCTGGAGTTCTAGAACGTACACTCCCGTTCAAAAGTTTGGGGTCACCCCCTCAAAAACATGTCATTTTTTTAGGCCCATATCTCCGCCAATTTGCGTCCGATTTCAAAACCCTAGGTTTCATTCAAAAGATAATAAGTCAAAGAAACTTTGAACATGATTTAAAAGAAACTTTTTCAAAAAATTTTGTATGTAAACTTAACCCAAATTTGCCAAATTTTCTAAAAAATTAATATAAACTTACGGCAGAGTCGCTGAAAGTTGGGTCGACCAAATTTTAAGATGAGAGCGGTAATAATCAACTACCAAGCGAGCTTCTAAAATATGGTGGAGAAGCACTAGTGAGAGCACTACACTGGGTCATTACCAAGATTTGGGAGGAGGAAGTATTACCGGAGGAATGGATGGAAGGTATCGTGTGTCCCATCTACAAAAAGGGCGACAAGTTGGATTGCGGGAACTACCGCGCGATCACACTACTGAGCGCTGCCTACAAGATACTCTCTCAAATCTTATGCCGCCGTCTATCACCGATTGCAAGAGAGTTCGTGGGGCAATATCAGGCTGGATTTATGGGTGAACGCGCTACAACGGACCAGATGTTCGCCATCCGCCAGGTGTTGCAGAAATGCCGCGAATACCACGTGCCCACACATCACTTGTTCATCGATTTCAAATCGGCGTATGATACAATCGATCGAGAACAGCTATGGCAGATTATGCACGAATACGGATTCCCGGATAAACTGATACGGTTGATCAAGGCGACGATGGATCGAGTGATTTGCGTAGTTCGAGTATGAGGGACACTCTCGAGTCCCTTCGAATCTCGCAGAGGGTTACGGCAAGGTGATGGTCTTTTGTGCTTGCTGTTCAACATTGCTTTGGAGGGTGTAATAAGAAGAGCGGGGATAAACACGAGTGGAACGATTTTCACGAAGTCCGTTCAGCTGCTTGGTTTCGCCGATGATATTGATATTATTGCTCGTAAATTTGAGACGATGGCGGAAACGTACATCCGACTAAAGAGTGAAGCCAAGCGAATCGGATTAGTCATTAATGTGTCGAAGACAAAGTACATGGTGGCAACCCGAATTCATATCGACGGTGATGAAATCGAGGCGGTTG